>NW_010202318.1:0-34884 GCF_000695765.1 Mesitornis unicolor
GGCTCCGAGGGGCAGTGGACGTGCAGAGGGTGTCGGGCCTGCGCGGCACCTGCGGGGATCAGCATAGGCACACATACCGCCCACGGAGCAGCCCCCCCACAAGCACTGCATGGAGCAGATCCACTCCCCACCCCCACGTGGCGCAGATCCTCTACATGTCGCGTGGAACGGCTGCCCTCCCTATTCCTCCCCTCTACGAACACACCACATCCCACAGCACACACACATGCTCAGCTTAGGGTGCAAACCCCCACCCACCGTTTCCACTCGTGGCAGATCCCCGTACACCTCTACAGTCCGAGGAGATGCTCTCCTCAACCCCACAGAGCTACGCTGGGGACTGCAAAAGCATAAGGATGGAGCAGTTCCAGTCAAAAATATTGCTACAGCCTTGTGGAGGGATCTTTTATGTATTTTTCCTATCTAACCATTAGCTTCTCCCAAGCATGACAGTTGAAACCGTAAAGAACAACTGAGGAGCTGCCCCATTGCCCTGTGAACCCTTTCCCCTGCATAGGATGTAACTTGGACTTTGGAAACCACTGCCATATCTGGTACATCAATTCAGAGACGCCCACCATCGATCTCATAATGAATTGGTAGTCCTTACAGATCCCAGCACATCAGCAAGACTATTTTTATTTCTCACAGCTAAGTATGACCAAGTCATGGATCAATTACACACGCACCTATTTACTTGAAGCAAGTAATGAATATCTCTGTTGGATGCACCGAAGTCCATATTGTAAGGAAGCCTGTTGCAGCCTTGGTTAAGGACCTCATTCTTCTGATTTCTAAATATAGAAAATGAAGATAATGTAGAGGTTATTGGAGCAATTGAATTATTTGTGGGGTTTCTTCAGGTCTGTAGATATTGCAGATGTTCTGCCATAAACCTGACAAAGACTGAACATTTCCCAATTCTGTTGAAGGACCTGGATTCTTAAAGTAGATTGTATCTGGTCTGTCTCTTGGGAAACACCAAAAGGATTTTCAAAACCCACTGGTTTTGAGTAAGTGCCAATTTCTGGCCTTCCTTTATGAGGATACTCCAGTGCAAGAGTGGGAGGAACACAGCTGTGACTGCCAGGTGTTTGGGCAGAGATCTTTGTGGCAATTGCTGCACAGGAAGGATCCTCCTCTGCAGTTCTCCAACTCACCTGTCCTCCAATGTCATGACTTTTGGCTCGCAACTTGTTAACCTGACATTCAGCAATATCGGCTCGTTCTTCAGCCTCCTCTAGCTTGTGCTGGGTCTTTCGGCATCGTGAGAGGTTAGTGTTTGCCTGCTCTTCCTGAAATTCAACCAGTCCTGTCAGTGATGTGGACACAAACTGCCATTGCCCTGTTACTATTACCCAACACCCTATGGCTGCACCGCAGTAACATCACCTGCTACAGCTAGCCTCACAGCTATGGCCCTGCACTGCCAGCACACCCCGTGCATTTCTATTTAGTACTGTCAACAACATGAGCACTCAGCTGGGGAAAGAATAATTAGTCCTGCTCAGTTCCAGCTGAGAAAATTGGCTACTGTGACTCCAAAAGTGCAAGAACTCCAGGATAATTACAGCTGCGCCTTCTCTGTTGTGAGCCATAAGTCTTTATAAGATAAGGACTATTCAAATGCAGTGGCCATAGCTGCCCTAACAAACTGAGTATTCAATTATTTTAACGAATTTGGGAGCTCAGACTTTTTGGAAATCTCCACCCAGGGCCCACAAAGATTTTAAGAGTCCTGCACTCACAGCTTCCTCAGCCTGTTTCTTGTATGCTTTCACTTTTAACTGCAGCTTGTTCACCAGGTCCTGGAGCCGAAGAATATTTTTCTTATCCTCTTCAGACTGTGGGAAGTGAAAATGAAGTCAGCCTCGGAAGATGAACCGAGGTGATGCACTTAGGAATATACATAAGAAGGCAAAGGATTTGAAATACCTGATAAGTGAGCTCCTTCAGCCTTCGTTCATACTTGCGAACACCTTTCAGTGACTCTGTTCTTTGTTTCTGCTCAGCATCAAGCTCATTTTCTAACTCATTGATCTGAAACACAGTATCACGGTGAAGACAACAAGCTGCCAAGAATGGCTGCTGATGCTGCTGTAGGATCCTGCGGAGTTCTGCAGACTAAGGCAGCAGAGAAAGTGGAAGCATAGGGTAGCTTCCTGTGGCTGCTTCTTGGGGCTAGACTAGCTAAACACTGCTCACCATGCTATATTAGTAGTGACATAGTGTGTGAATCCATAGTTATTTGTAGAAGGAGTTTAGCTATGTATACCTAGAGCATTTATAACCAAAATTAGGCTTAAATCTGTCAGGGAAGAGGAAATTGAAACAAGGAGGGGAGGGTTCTGTCAATGTTCATCTGGTAAATGGGGAAAATCTGTTTCATTTGTTATCTTTGAGTCCAGCTTAACAACTTCCCATAGCTCCATGCCTCTTCTGAAGCCTGGACACCAATGTTTTTATTTCTGTGTGGATATTTCTTTCCAAAGCCAAGAACACCTAATTCCCAGTCAGTTGTGCTGTATTTTGGAACAGGAACAGTTGAAGAATGCAATAAGTGTGTCAGGCAAATAGCCTATCTAGCCCAGTGCTCTGCTTCTGTGAGTGGCAGCAGCATACACTGTCTAGAGACAGTAGGGAAACCTGGCTGCTGTCTACTCCCCTCACACTTGCGCAGCTTCCACAGTCATTAGAGGTGTCAGGTTGTGCATCTGTGCCTGTTCCCTTAAGTGTGTCTATAAACCTGCTGATTTCTAATCCCTTTTTGAACCTTCTGCCTGCTGCCTCTACAGCATTCCATGGTAGCACGTTCCAGAATTTCACTGCCCAATCTGTAAGGTACTTCCTTTTATTTCTTTTAAACTGATGTCCAGGTGAAGATGTCCTGATCTGCATCATGTGTCCTTACTTCTCATGATGTGCATTTAGATGAATAGCCTACATCTAGGCCACTGCTGCCATGATTCTATGAACTCTGGTCACATCTCCCTCAGCCATCTCCTCTCCAAACAGAAGAGTCTTAGTCTTGCTCGTCTGTCCTCATAAGGCTCCACCCACACAGCTGCCATTCCTTGGACACTCCTCTAACTGTCAGATCCTTCTTGAGTTGCAGACACCAGAACTGCATGTGGTACATTTAAAATAGTGGCAAGTGAAGCGCTCTAATTTGTTCTCAGTGCCTTTCTTAATGAAGGCCAAATTTTTTTTCTCTTGGGTTTTTCCTGCCACTGCACATTGAACAGTTTCTGAGGCCTGTCATAGATGAGACTGAGATCTCCTGGTTGAGCTGTAGTTGGCAGTTCCAAGTTCATCCCCAGGTAAGTACGTTTTAAATTACTTTTCCCTAGATAAATTACCATATATAGAATCATAGAATGGTTTGGGTTGGAAGGGACCTTAAGGATCATCCAGTTCTAATCGCCCTGCCATGGGCAGGGACACCTCCCACTAGACCAGATTGCCTAAAGCCCTGTATAACCTGGCCTTGAACACTTCCAGGGAGGGAGTATCCAGTGTCTCACCACCCTCACAGTAAAGAATTTCTTCCTAATATCTGGCATAAATCTACCCCTGATGTTCATCTGCCACCATTTTTACCCACTCAGTTTTTAAGAGGTCATTCTCAAGTTCCTCCTATACTACAATGTTCGACTACTCAGTGTAACTCTCATCAAACCTGTTGGAAATACCTGGGGTTGTCCCTGTTGTAACCTCCCCAAGAGGATCCAGCAATCAAGAGTCCATTCAGGAACTTGATCTACTCTAGTTTTCACCATACCCTCATCTCCAGTTTCTGGAGTTGCTTCTTTCCACTTTTCAGTGCCAGCTGCTCAGCTTCATCCAGACGGTGCTGCAGGTCCTTCACTGCCTGTTCCAGGTTCTTCTTCATCCTCTCCAGGTGGGCACTGGTGTCTTGCTCCTTCTTCAACTCTTCTGCCATCATGGCTGCCTAGTTGTAGTGCACAGTTATTTTAGGAATATGCCTCCCCATCCCTGGAAGTTCTGTGCTTTCCCTGGGAGCAATGCCCAGCTTCACTTGGTGTATGGCACTCCACATTCTCAGTCAGTGCCCATAGCTGAGCTAAGGGTCTGTCATATAAAGAGGATCACTGTTTCTCATATCTGTATTTCTAAAACTTCTCTGCCTTGGAGAATGGGCAGGGTCGATGACAAGAAAAAAATAAGGGATCCAAATGACTCAGTACCAAAGTTTTTAGTTTTTTAAGAGTTAGTGGAAATTGGGGGCATCGTAAAATATCACCAGCTGCATCTCTGGGCTCCCAAGTGATTTTGAATATCTGGCCACTTGGTGCCTAAATTTGCTGAAGAGTCAGACTCCTAAGCAGTTTTTGCCAATGAAATGGCCCTGGGTAACTACAATGAAGAGCTTGTGCCTGCTGAGGTCCTCAGAGCCAGGGATGGATGGCTATCATCAGTGTGACAGGGCAGCAGGGGCAATGGGAAACTGCAGTCCTGCTGCTGGTGGGCAAATAGAACTAGACACAGTGCTTCAGGCCCAGGTGGACCATGACTTGATGCGATAGTGTAACAATTTTCTTTTACATTTTCATATACCTTTCCTAGATAGTCCTAAGATTAGTTTCTTCTGATGCTGTAGAACTGTAGCCTTGTTTAAATGAAATATTTTAGATTTTCTCTTTTTGTTTCTTACATGCCTAGAAGTTGTATAGAAATATGTATGACTTTAGTCTTAATTTCTGCTTTTCTGTGCTGTGTCTAAATGAGACTTGGTTCAAACTACACTTTTCTTTTTACAGTTTTGCCATCATCTGTGCTATCCCGTCTCTTACATTTATCCTGGAAGCAGAAGTGAATGTAGGTATGGGGAGGGAGAGACAGGGTGCCTCTTCAATACAGACTGCTAGCAGAATGTGAGTAAAGGACCTAGACTGAAGGGGTCTTCCATGGCAAGCAGTAGGACAGAGGCTGTTCAGCCCATGTAGGAGGGATTGTGTGTCACTGATATTTTTTGTTCCTATGTGGAAGAATTCATTCTCTTCGACCTGACTGCTTGCCTTTCTAAAGTGTAAAAGTGACTGCAGAAGTGTAAAATGGAGGCAAGCAAGAGAACTCACATCTGTGATTGCTTTCTTTGCTTTCTCCTCTGCATTTCTGGCTTCCTGAGTGCTGTCTTCAACTTCATTTTGTAAATGAGTAATGTCCACTTCCAGTCTCTTCTTGGTGTTCAGGAGGCTTGTGTTCTGTTGGGACAGTACAAAGACAGGTCATTCCCACCCCATTTCACACCATGCCTGCATGCCTATTGTAAAGGAGATACCAAATACCTGCGAGTGGAGAAGCTGCACTCGCTCATTGGCATCTGTCAGCTCCTGCTCAGAAACTTTCCGGGCTCGCTCTGTCTGCTCCATAGCAGCTCGCATCTCCTCCATTTCTGTTGTCATCAGATTGTTCCTACGTTCTACCATAGCAAGCTGCTCCTTCAGGTTATCATTCTCTCTCAAAGCATCATCCAAATGGAGCTGGGAATCCTTTGAAGGTGAAAGCACCATGAGACACAGAGACATGCAGAGTGGCGAAGCTGTGCAGGACAGTAGCCCTTGTAATCCCTACCTTGAGTTGCCCTTGCATTGCTTTGAGGTGCTTCTGTGTCTCCGCTACCTGACGATTGGCATGGCTCAGCTGTATTTCCATGTCATTCAGATCTCCCTCCATCTTCTTTTTCAGCCTCAAAGCATCATTTCTGCTTCTGGTCTCAGCATCCAGCATGGTCTGCATAGACTCCAATACCCTCTGGTGATTCCTCTTCAGCTGTTGAATTTCCTCATCTTTCTCTGCACTCCTTCTATCAACATCTGACTTCACCTGGTTCAGCTCCAGCTGAACACGCAAGATTTTTCCCTCTTCATGTTCTAGAGAGCCCTGGCAGGGTTGAAATAATATAATTTGTCTCTGTAGTGTCTGTTATTGGGAAGTGCCCATTTTGATACTTTGCAGCCAGTAACACAGATATATTTTCATAGCACTGAAAAAGCTGACTGCTGTTCAGGACAGTCATTATAACTCAGCTGGATATTAATCAGTAATTTAGGAAAAAAATTCCTTAGGAAAATGCCTCCAGTATCAAAACATCTGGACACTGAGGACTATGTTGACACTGCAGAGGTAACAAAACATGTGAAAATATAAAACAGGACAGCCAAGCCTCATGCTCAAAAGCAGCTTGCCTTCTCTTGTGTCTCCATGCTGAATTCTACTTAGGGGCTTTGCGATTAGTCCCACCCAGGTGACTGTGTGGACATGTTCCCCTTTCATACAGCCTTCTCCCTCTGATACTCATACCATCTAGCTTCAGATGTCTAGGAGTTAGAAGGCTGAGGCTGGATCTTCACAACCAGTGGGCAGAAATAAACACATCCAGAGAATAAACAGTTGATGTAGTCTTGGCATTCTGTTGAACAGAATGTCTAGAGATGCCTTTCTCCTTTTTGATTTTAGACTGAGCCTATAGTGACTAATTCAGGATTAGTCTGATGACATTTAGATGCATAAATTAGAGCAGATTGATTTGCATGGCTACTATAACTCTTGCTCCTACTGCCTGCCCATCTAGTAAGATCTAAAGATTAGAAATGTCAGCTGTTTTTTCTTCTTTTTCTACCTTAGGGGAGTTACAGAGAAAATAAGGTGAGGCTCTTCTTGGTTGTGAAAAAAGACAAAGCAAAAAGATAAAAGGCACCAGTCAAAAGTTGATACAGGAGAAATCCTGGCAGCATGTAAAGATAAAAGTTTTCTCATGAGAATGATGTTGTATTGGAAAAGGTTATCCAGCAATACTATGAAATCTTCATCCTTGGAAATTATAGAAAACAATTAGACAAGGCTTTGAGCAATGTAATGTAACTTTGAATTTAGCCCTGCTTTGAGCAGGAGGCTGGACTAAAGACTTCCAGAGATCCTTTCCAACCTAAGTTAATTCTGCATCTCTGTGTTTGACCTATGCCCTCGGTATTCTACGAGAAGCTCCATGAAATGCTCTCAAAGTCCTTTTATGAAGAATCAGCTATAGTCATATAGAAGTAATAAAAGTTCTTCCAAGAGACAGATAGGGAAGAAAAGGCAGAACCCAGACAAGAGGGAACTGAAGGTGCTACAATCTGGCGTGGATTGCAAAGAAAGTAAATTTTAAAGTTATGAAGAGCTGAGGGACAGCCGAAGACAGTAAGGAAGATGGAGAGATCATGGAACTGTGGGATCTGGTATGCAGCCTGTGTCAGCAAATCACATCATTGTACCAGTGGCACCTCCAAGGTTCTGCTGATCCCCAGCAACCTCTCCATGTTTGTCAGAACCCATGTCCTGTGAACTGACTCCTCTTTGAATGTATTACTGACTCCTATTCATTGGAAGTGGAGGAACTGAAGAAATATAATCTTAATTCTCTTCAGCATTCAGCTTTCTTTGAACAGGAAGTGGCATTGAGAAGATTTTAAAGTATGGATTAGACATTCTCTGAAAACATCCTTGATTAATTTGACTAGAAAACAAAAATTGTCAGAGTTTTGAAATACAAATGACCTTTCTTTAGCCTTTGAGTGAATTAAAACATGTTGAGTTTTTTAACTCAATTTTAGTCTGGGACTGAAGTTGTGGTAGGATTTGTTTGTTTGTTTGTTTTGTTTGGGTTTTGGTTGTTTGTTTTTTATGATAGCACAGCAAGGAATGCCACATTGGTACAAAAGAGGACCAGTCCCTATGCAATTTGGTCTACTGTGCTCTCATACTGCACCTTTGTGACAGTATCAGGATAAACAAGAATATATAATGTCCAAATTTTCTCCATTCTTGATCTCTCTAAAAACAAGCCCCCTTATTGAGGACACTTGCCTCCGCTTCTTCTAATGCTGCTTGAAGGTCACACTTTTCTTGTTCAATTTGCTTCTTTGCTTTCTCCAGTCCATGATTAGCTTTTCCAGATTCAGCAATCTGTTCAGTTAGATCAGAAATTTCCTCTGAAACAGAGAAAAAGCACACTCAACTAATCTTAGATAGTGTTGTCAATGGCACCTGAAATGGCTGTTTGACAACGGAAGTGACAAAAGACATAATGATGGTGTTACACAGTGAGAAGAAATAGTAGGTCGTGTCTTGTGTGCAATATTTATTTCTGATTACCTGCTATTTCCAGTTCATGAGAGGGACCAACTGGAGTGAGCTCAGAGAATACTGTCAACTCCCTCTGGGTAGTGAAATTACATTTCAGGAGACAGTCCTGTTTGATTTCTCTCTTTATCCTCAGATAATCTGCAGGGATCACAGCTCACAAAAAGAAACTGAGTTGTTTTTCCTTTATACCGTTGGTTTGCTTATTAAATGCCAATCTGTTGTGCCATAGCTTCATGGTCCTCCAATAACCACAGAATCATAGAATGTGTCGGGTTAGAAGGGACCTTTAGAGGTCATCTAGCCTAACCCACCTGCAGTAAGCAGGGACATTGTTACCTGATCAGGTTGCTCAGAGCCCCATCAGGCCTGGCCTTAAATGTCTCCAGGGATAAGGCCTCCACCACCCCACTGGGCAACCTATTCCAGTGTTTCACCACTTCTCATAGTGAAGAACTTCTCCTTATGTCTAATCAAATTCTACCCTGCTCTAGTTTAAAACCATTGCTCCTTGTCCTGTTGCTACACACACTTGTAAACAGTTCCTCCTCAGCTTTCTTGTAAGACCCTTCAGTACTGGAAGGTTGCTATAAGGTCTCCCTGCAGCCTTCTCTTCTCCAGGCTGAACAATCCCAACTCTCTCAGCTTGTCCTCATAGGAGAGGTGCTCCAGCCCTCTGATGATCTTCATGGGCCTCCTCTGGACCTGCTTCAACAGTCAACAGCCCTCCAAATTTTTTCTAATGGCAGTGACTGAAGTAATGGGAAAAAAATACTGTCTGCTTTCGTCATTATTTCTGTCCATTCAGTTAATTTGGTCCCTATCTATGAATGGGATTTTCATGGTGTAAAGGAAGGGGGAATACCTTGAAGAAGTAAGATGCTGTAATGACCTGTAGGCCTGTGCTTACGGGTGACTTGGTGATCAGCTGAACATGAAAGTAAGTTACGTAACCTGAGCTATGTGGGCAAACCATAAGGAACAGAACCCTGGTAAGAGGCAGAGTAGCAGCTCTTGTAGCCCAGAAACATGGAAGCATGTTAGGAATCATGGTGGATCGTGGTGGAGCTGATACAGATCTGAACTTACGCTGGAGGTTCTTGTTCTCCCGTCTGACAGTCTCAGCCTGGTCAAGCATTTCTTCATAGGCATTCTTCATCTGGAAAATCTCAGTGCTAAGAGACCGAGACTCCTTCTGGCCAGCTTCCAGCTCAGCTTGACTCTCTTGGTACTTCTGCTTCCATTCAGCCAGGACCTGGAGTGAGAGAAGCTGTCAGAGCATAAGAATGACCCATTCTGCAATGCTCCTGTCTCTGCACATTTACAGGACAAGAACCCAAGAGGCATGGCCTGTCTTACACTCTTTTGCTTTGGACTGGTCTCTGTGACTGTGATACGTACTCTGCCTGTTTTGGTGAAAGCTACTTTAATTGTCCTCTTCAGCCAGCAGTAGTGCATACCTCTCAGGCAGGAGGTTGGTTTGACACCATCCTGAACATGATGTGGTTAGTCTGAATGAGGCTGTGTGAGCCTTTTTATTATTGCAGGAGCCAGTGGTCACTGAGAAAGTGTTCCACAGGTTATCTCCTGAGTTTGATACCACAGCCCTGCAGGGCATTATTTTAGCACATTCACTCAAATCACACAAGACTGGGCCAAGGCGCAGGGCTGTGCAACATCACTTGAGCAAAGAGTGTTGATTATTTAAAATGTTATTAAAGGCAGTGAAGGCTGGAACTGTGTAAAGAAGTCTGAGGCTCTGCCTAACCCAAATACAGGGCTGGCAGACTAGCACAAGGTGAATGTCAGGGCTTGTTATCTTTCATGTGAATATTTGCTCAGTCTGCTTGATCAAAGACTAGATATGGATCCTCCTAATCTCCCTTGTGAAGACTTCATGCTTTTTAAAACTATCAGAAAGCTACTTTATTGTGTGCTGTGGCCATCTGTGATTACTCACACTGTGATGTTATCATTACTATACATCCCATTATGTGCTTCTTACCATAACTTTGCCTTGGATAAAATGTAATTTATCTTACTGTGAGTGCAGAACTTTTATAATTTCAGAATTTGGCCTGGCCTATCACATGTCTAACAATGTTCAGATTTGGCAGGCTCTTTGAATGAACCTTGTCAAAATTCTTCTGCTTTTTATCAAATGCTGCACAGGCTGTGTTCAACCTCTCCACGACAGTCATGAGGTCATCCACTTCCCCCTGCAGCCTCTGCTTTGTCTTCTCCAGTGAAGCACACTTTGAGTTGACAGCCTCAATCTGCTCCTCTGACTCCTGCAGGCGCTGAGCAAGCTTCTTTCTGCAGGATGAGACAATCAGTGCTGAGAGAAGGAAAATTCTGGTGTTATCAGATGGACAGGAAGGGAGTTTGGCATGGGAGAGATGGGTGGAGAGAACAACATAGAAATATGTGATGGTGTGAATTAAGAGCATCAATAGGAGCCCAGGATGACACAGCACGCTGGGAGAATACTTACCCGAGGGGCAGACAATACCAGTGTGGAAAGGAATCAGAAACACACTTTCAATATTGGCAGCATAAAGAATATGGTTTTTCACTATACTGTGATTAACTCCATACTGGAATTCTCCTTTCTGTAGCCACTCCCAAGTCTCTACTCCTTCTCCTCCTTTAAGCCTTTACTTACTCCTCTTTTCACTCCTCACACATTACAAGGCACACTGCTCTGCATATTCACACCAGAAGCGTATTCTGGTTCCCTCCAGTTCCTTCTCACATTTATACTTAAATATCCTTCTACTTTCTCCATACCAGCCCTCCACATACTTGGCCTCCTCCAGCTCCTCCGTGCGCTGAATAGCATCTGTCTCATATTTGGTTCTCCACTGGGCCACTTCGCTGTTGGCCTTGGACAGGGCGCGCTGCAGCTCCCCTTTGGCTTCCTGCTCCTCCTCATATTGTTCTCGAAGCAAGTCACAGTCATGGCGAGCAGACTGCAAGGCGTGGGCCAGGGCGTTCTTGGCCTGGTTAGTTAAAATTATACAAATAATCAAAACATTAAGAATTTGTGACTCGATTGTTTTACTGTATTTTGAAAAACCCTCAAAATCTCACTGCCCATGTGCAATAGTTGCTAGGGTAACAGAAGGAGCAAAGTAGTTAACATTAGGGACTCTGTTTCTGACTTGATGTTGTTAAGGAGATCAGGTGCTTTTTTTTCTTTCTCAGATACTGCCTCTCAAACACATATGCACTGAGTGCTTCAGGCAAAGATACAAGAAATCCAGTAACAGACAAGGTGGGAATCATCTCTCAAGAAGCTTTTCAGATAGAATTTGATGTTTATCTGAAGATGGAAGAAATTTTCAACTGTGTTGTCATATCTAACCCTGGGTATACCTGCACACCTGCTCTCTTTTTGGCTGCTGCTGTATTTTTTTGCCTCAAAAATTTCCAGTAGCAGTAAGGTATGCATGCAGAGCTATTTCCATTCACTTCCCTCATGACTATGAACTTCAGAAAGCATGGTCTGAAACTGTCTTCCTTATTTCATTTCTAATGTCTCTTTTGTGTGTTATACTCCAAGGCAAAGTTGTCTCCACCTTTCTGTGAGGAGAAATTTCATTTATTATTTTAGCTTATCGATTTACTTTACAATTTATTGGTCCAATTTAAAGCAAGTTACCTTATTTTCTTCCTCTAATTGCCTCTTCAGCTCTTCATTCTGCTGAGTGAAAGCATGTTTGCCTCGAGTCAACTGAGAAATCAAGGACTCCTTCTCCTCCAGTTGCCGAGTAAGTTCACCTGAGAAAAATGTTTATTATTTTAGGTAGAGACATAAGACAAAACATATGATTGAGAAGAGCTAGCCCTATGGAGAGACATGACAAAATGTAGTGTGGAAAAATGAAGACAGAGTAGCAATTTTGCACCCACTGGAAGGAAAAAGCTATCAAATATAAATGTTGTGCTGGCAGCAAAGGGAAAGGAATTACCTGTCCACAAACTCACATGTTCATTTCAATTGACAGTGCTTTTGATTTTTTGTTTGTTTCTTTGGGTGGAGTTCCCATGACTGCCACCAGGAGGAAATTCTACATTCTGAGTTTTGTTCAGATCATGCAGTGACAAATATATTACAAAATACACAGGCAGTCAGACAGCATCTTTAAATACTTGGCACAGGACAATTTATTTTCATCTAGGGACACACCATTCTCAGTCTGTAGACGTGTTTTCTGCATGTTCAGATCATTAATTAGGCGTAGATGTTCTTCATCTTTGGTTCTGACTTCACTGAACTTGTCTTCAAGAACTCGGCACATCTTTTCCAGATTGCTCTGTTAAGAGATAGAAAACATATCCTTCAGCTCATCTAATTGTTCAGAAAAACAATGGTAGTGATGAGAATTGTTTCTTTCTGACCAGCAACCTTGGCTCTGGAGACAGTCTCCATGTTACTGGCCAAGTCGTCAATCTCCATCTTCAGCTCACTCTTCTCCTTCTCCAGCTTCTGCTTCACTCGTTGCAGGTTGTCGATCTGCTCCCCAAGCTCAGCTGTGCTGTCTGCGTGCTTCTTCCGCAGGGTGGCAACTGTGGCTTCGTGCTGCAGCGTGGCCTCTTCGAGGTCACGACGCATCTTCTGAAATTCTGCCTCACGCTTCTTGTTCATCTCAATCTGAGCGGCGGTAGCTCCTCCTGCTTCTTCCAGGCGCCCGCTGATCTCCTCTAGCTCCCTGGAGAGATCAACTTGCTGCTTTTCAGTCTTTGCACGGATTGCACGTTCAGCCTCTATTTCTTCCTCCAGTTCCTCTATTTGAGCCTGTGAAAGTAAATTGTTTATATGTGGACCTCTGAACAGGCAGATTTGAAAATATCATTAAGGAGTAAAAAGGAAATATTCACATCCATTTATATCAGCATAGAGAGTGAAGCACGACTAGAAATTTCACTGAATTGTGTACTAGGACACACAATATTCAGTTTTGGAACAATAGTGAATGTAAAATCTGATATTTTGTTTTATGCTATAGGTCAGAATGGATTTATTATGTTACGGAGGATCTAGTATTGCACTTTTCTGAAGAAACAGGGGATGTGTCACTGGAAAACATAAAGGAATGTGAGTTTCTTAGAAATGTCCTGAAGATTAGGCCAAAACAAAGCAGTGTCCTCTCTCCATCAGCAAACAAGATCAAAGGAACCTTGCGATGAGCATGGGATAGCAGCACTGAAGAGAACTGTCTTCCTGGCTCTGCATTTAGGTAATCTCTGATCATGATAGATTATGTCACATTCTACTGTTTTCCTAGAAAAATAATTCCCAGTGGCTTCACTACTGTTATAACTCAGTGTCTGATTCATTTTCAAAGCCTGCCACAAGCTTCACTTAAGAAATTTCTTACATAGTTTTGTATGATTAGAGGCCAGAACTTCTGTAAAAGCACCTTGAGATATGAACAGCACCCAGAGTCTATGTTAATCGTTTTATTCATGTGTAGGAATGTATTTTTGTAGAACAGTCTAAGAATAAATGTCAATTAATTCTAAGAAACTTGTGCTGGGCCACTAAAAATATAAGTAACTGTTAGGCTTTACCTGAAGCTCCTTAATTTTCTTTTGCAGCTGAGAACTTTGAGCCTGCTCATCTTCAAGTTTACTTTGCAACTGGCTAAATTCAAAATCCTTTCTGTTAAAGAATAAGAGTGCAAATTCAGTACAGCTGAGATAATATCTGAATTTTAGAATTCAAAACTTAAAAAGTCACTGCAATACTTTTTTAGCCTGTCATCCATCTGTTGCTTATCATTTTCCAGATCCATGATGGAATCCTGAGACATTTTCAGATCTCCCTCCAGTTTTCTTTTTGCTCTCTCAAGATCCATTCGCAGTTTCTTCTCTTGTTCCAGAGATCCTTCAAGCTAAAACACATAAACCATACTTTGGAACACATAAACCATACTTTGAAAGTAACTATTCTTGATTTAAAAATCTAACTGAAGTTGGAAATTGGTGAATAGAGAAAACAATCAGATCCTGAACATACATCTCATGTCCACCAGTACTGCAAGATCAGAGCTACTATTGTGATTTGGTTTCAGATATTAACCTGTCTAGAGCTTGGATTTGCAAAGGTGAAATTTATGAAAAATACAGAAATTAAAATTTTCCAGTGGCTGCAGTTCCTAGCATGTAGACTGCTAAATATTGACAAATTTCCAGTGTTTATAAATTCCAGAAGTACATACACTGCACATAGAACTCTGCAGCAAACTTAAAACTGCCACTGATACACTGTCCCAGCTAATTGGTTAAAATGGGACACAAAAGTCTACAATGCTGACATGCCTAGTGATGAACATAGTTTAAATATGCAGCGAAAGATGAAAGATGTACTGGATTTCAAAAAACCCTGTCAACTGGCCATGATTTATTAGCTGAAATTATTAGAGCTGGCTTGGCTGCTTTAGGAGTTGGTTTTACTCCCAACTACAGATTTTTAGTCTCATATAATCCATCAGAGCATCCACATACACAACCCTGAAAGTTTTTCTTACATCATCTACTTGTTGCTCCAGTTTGGTCTTGGTTTTGGTGAGTGTGCTGACTTTGTCTTCCTCAACTTGCAAGTCACACAGTGTTTGCTGGTGGGATTCCTGGAGGGCTTTTTTCTCCTTAGTGAGTTTAGAAATATTTTCATCCAGAGCTGCCATCTCTTCAGTAAGATTCTTAACCTGTTGAAGAGCCAGCATCCGTACTATGAGAGAGTGCCTTGAGAAATGACAGACTGAGAACACAGTGGGTGCACCGTTGCAAAATCTTGTATGAATGTAGCCAAAATGTTCTCCACAGAAGATCTATACAAGTCATTATGAGGGTAGCAACAAGTGTCATGCCTTAGAGTCACACCTCTCTGGTCTTGCAATAGTAGGAAATCTTGCTTTAGTTATTTTTGACTACCAGCCCTATCCTGCAGGAACATGCGCTAGATCTTCACTTGCCTCTGCAGGCTTGTCACATTGGGATTTACAAAAGGCCTTGAGTTGCTCTTGCTCAAAAAAGTATTTCCTGCATGTGATATATTTGCTAGATAAACATCTCTAAATTCTCAGCTAGTGAGGCTCTTTTAAAAAGAGATTACCAAGTGCTAAACATAGCCAAAGATTAAGTTTTCCATAAAAGTGAAAGAAACACTATAACATGGCAAAGAACCTTATGCCCTTGGAATAAGTGATCATGAATTTAGGGTAGGAGCTTCTAACTGGGCTGTTGGACATACCAACTCTGCTAGCTTTATCTTGGAAACTTACTCTTTGTACTTCAATGGAGCATCACACACTGGCAACCTTATCTCAAACACATTAGGCACTGTGCATTAGCCTGCCTGACCATTTATTTCCCATTTGTCTCATTTGGATGGGAAAGCCTGACAGTAGGCATAAAGAAAGTCCACTTTGCTAATATGGCCCTGATATCTGATAAGACGCTCCCTCATCCTAATACCCAGCACCAGCTAGATTTCCTCTAAGCATTAGTATAGAGATGTCCAATATATCTGTAATTGTAAAGTGAGGATACAGGTTAACTGGGAACTGGCTGAAGGGCAGAACTCAGAGTTGTGGTCAGTGAGGCAGAGTCTAGTTAGAGGCCCATGTCTAGTGGTGTTCCTCAGGGGCTGGTATTGGGCCCAGCCCTGTTCAATATATTAATCAGTGATCTGAATGATGGGACAGAGTGTACCCTTAGCAAATTTGCTGATGACACAAAACTGGGATGATTGGCTGACACTCCAGAAGGCTGTGCTGCCATTCAGCAAGACCTGGACAGGCTGGAAACTTGGATGGGGAGTGACTTAAGGAAATTCAACAGGGACAAGCATAGAGTACTGCATGTGGGGAAGAACAACACCATGTATCAGTACAGGTTGGGGACTGACCTGCTGGGGAGCAGCACAGGGGAAAGGGACATGGGAATCCTGGTGGACAGCAGGATGGCCAAGATACAGCAATTCGCCCTCACAGCCGAGAAGGCCAATAGCACCCTGGGGTACATTAAGAAGAGTGTGGCCAGTTGGTCGAGGGAGGTTATCATTCCCCTCTACTCTTGTCTGATGAGGCCATATCTAGAATACTTCATCAAATTCTGGGCTCTCCAGTTCAAGGAGAACAAGGAACTACTGCAGAGAGTCCAGCATAGAGCCACTAAGATGAAGAGGGGGCTGAAGCATCTTGCATATGAGGAAAGGCTGAGAGAGCTGCGTCTGTATAGCCTGGAGAAAAGGAGGCTGAGGGGTGATCTCATTAATGCTTATAAATATGTAAAGAATGGGACCAGACTCTTCTCAGTTGTGCCCAATAACAGGAGAAGGGACAATGGTCACAAACTGGAACACAGAAGGTTCAACTTAGACATAAGGAAAAACTTCTTTACTTTGAGGGTGAGAAAGCACTGGAACAGGCTGCCCAGAGATGTTGTGGAGTGTCTTTATCTGGAGACATTCAAACCCTACGTGAACATGCTTCTGTGTGATCATCTCCGGGTCATCCTGCTCTAGCAGACGTGTTGGACTAAAAGATCTGGAAAGGTCCCTTCCAACCTCTACCATTCTGTGATTCTGTGAGTATTTTACCAAGTGATGGCAGCGAAGGGAACCTCAAAATTGTGATTTCATCTCTGCTAAGTATTGTTTCCACAACAAGACTGAACACTGTCACCACCGACATAGGCTTTTGAATTCTAATATATATATCTCAATTCTGTCTCTTCATATCAATTGTTGAGATATATGTGAAGAGACCTGTGCTTTTCCTGGGAGATAAATGAGCTAATGACCACCTGATATAGACTCTCCTTACTACACTGACTGTCTGAACCTTAGGAGTCAGGAAGAACTCTCACTGTTATTGTCAAATCCATGGAAGGAAACGGTGTCCATCCTACCTGAGACCTGGGCTTCTTAAATATAGCAGAATTATAAGAAAACATTTGACATCTGCAAAATCAGTTCTCAATGCATGTGAGAAAGCACCAACATAGCCACTCTGTGCTGAGCTACTCATAAGCATACTAGTCCTCCATTATGCATAAGGGATGCAAATATACTGTCTCTTTATGCTTGTGAAGAGCCAAATATGGAAATTCTCTATCAAGCTCCATAACAACCTCTGAATTCTTTTTGAACTGTCACAGAAAATAGATTTTTCCTAAGAGGAAGTTATAATTTTAACAAAAGAAAATGTATGCCAAAGGTTATTAAGTGCAATACTTCTCTCCTATGCCGTGGGCTTATATCATTTACATGCAAAACACTTAGGAATGACCACAACTTTTCGCAAAACTGAAAACTATCTGTGGAAGAGTAATTCCCTGATTCCTCTGTCACCTTATTCTCTGTTGCATGCTTCTCCTTTTCCACTTTGGCCAGAGTCAGTTCAAGATCATCAATATCTTTCTTCAGCTCAGAGCACTCATCTTCAAGTTTCCTCTTCTTTGCTATGAGTTCAGCATTTGTCTCCTCTTCATCCTCTAGTCTTTCACTTAGTTCTTTAATTTTAGCTTCCAGCTGGATTTTACTTTTGATGAGTCCTTCACATCTCTCTTCAGCATCAGCTAGATTTTCAC
Organism: Mesitornis unicolor; assembly: GCF_000695765.1. NCBI lineage: Eukaryota > Metazoa > Chordata > Aves > Mesitornithiformes > Mesitornithidae > Mesitornis > Mesitornis unicolor. The sequence goes on from NW_010202318.1 coordinate 17,746, forward strand.
TCTCCTGTCAGAACATATTGAAGGCATGCTATGTTTATCATAAAAACAACAAAAGGCAACATACGTTGTTCAAGCGTCATCTCCAGGAAATGGATTGCACAGGTCAGGCCGGAATTTCCTACGCAAATCACAGTAATGCACATTATTTGATCATGAGGAAATTATCCAGCTCAGACATGGCTTAGGAAAGTGGACCACAATCCCATAGTAGAGACATTCTATTTCAGATGGTTTGACTACAATACCATGCAAGAGACTCGCAGCTTTCAGTCATAACAAGAGGCTTGCAAGGAATCAGTGAAATATATAGGTGGGTAGCAAACTGGAATTCATGGAAGCTTGAGCTTAGATGTGGATTTGTAAAATGTATGGCATTTCAAAGTCATCTTTTATAGAGGGTTGGATAATTCTATCTTTAATAAACTCTTCCAACTCTAATGACACAGGTCAGACTGTCTCCCCCCAAATTTCTTCCCCCACTTTATTTATATGAGGCTAACCTTGCTCCTATCATTCTCTGACCCATCTCTCAGCCAAGACAGGGTCAGACTCAACCTAAATTTTAGAATGCAACTTTTACTATAACTAACATTTTGAGACAATGATTGACAGATAAAAATTTGTCTAAATTAATGCTATTATGATGTATTCTAGGCAGAATATCAGAAGAGGTATCTGTTGACTCCCAGCAGAATCATGGCTGAAACCCATCACTGCAGTAACAGAGGATGGTATGTTTCATTCTCTCTCAGATTCTGACTGAAACTCATAGCACACTGAAATTCATGGCTAGTGAATGTGCACCTTCTGAGGATAAACTTGGGGAAGATGGTGCTTGAGGAATCTTTCAAGTAGGGTGGATAGAAATTCCCCCAGGAAATAGGGACTTAGTGAGAAGACAGGAGGGACTCTTCCAGTACTGAAACAGTGAAGAACTGGAAGTCAGGAAAGAGTCAGACAACACATTTGAGAGCAGTGATCATACCTTAGGAGTTCTTTTATGTTCTAAAATCTGAAACCTGAGTGCATGGAAAGGCATCCTAACCTGGAAGTTAGTTAACTTAGTTAAAACTGGGCTTCTGGTGGCTTACCATCCATGAAGGGGTTAAAGTGAAACCCCAAATGCTTTTAAACTAGATGGTTCTGGGGAACATAGCATTAAGTACCAAGAAGGGTAGAAGGAAACCCAGAAAACTGGGTGAGGTTAAGTTGAAGTTCTGAAAAAGGTTTGAGATAATGAACCTAATTGTCAGCATGCACAGTTGCAACCTCGATGCTTGAAAAAATACAGGACTCTTGTCGAGACCCAACTGATTCGAAAGCACATGGCAAAAAGCAACAAGTCCACTTGCACCAGACTGCCCTTGGTCTACTACCTTTTAAAACCTGACAGTATTTCTCTCTTGTGCAATTTCAGTCTCTGCTCAGCAGTATTGCAGACAAAAACATCAGTCTCTGTTCTACAGTTTCAGTCCTGTCTCTGACAGGAAAAAACCCCTGCCCTGGCTCCATATTATAATCATCAGCAGATGTGGAAACATCCAGAATCACATATCATTGTTGGGAGCACACTGTGTATATATTGTGGAACATTAGATTCTTCCACTGGTGATAGCGAAGTGGGTTTACATGGCACCCCAGTCAGAATTTCCTGTATTCATACTGGTGATAATGTATGTGTTTTGTACTCATTTTTCTTAGATGAACATGACAAGACAAAGCCCTGTTACATGGCTGTTTATGAAGGACTATTCAAAAGAGAAGGGAAATAGCAGCAGAATAAGAGTAAGTGGAGTGAATTTGAAAATGGAGATTACTTACAGATTGAACCTGAAGCTGCAAGTCATTTTTCTCTTGCAGTAGGGTCACCATTTTCTCCTCCAGCTCTTTCCTCTTTGCCTCAGACTTCGCAAGCTCTTCCTTGGTTTTCTCAAACTCTTCCTTCATGTTGGCCATCTCCTTCTCAGATTCTGCACTCTTCAGCAAGGGCTTGATCTTGAAGAACAGCTTCATCCAGGGCCAGTGCTTCACATTCATGAATGCTCTAACATTATATTGGATGATATAAATGGATTCTCTGAAAACACATGAAAACACAATGTATGAGGCTGGTGGGACTTGGGTTGGAAATAAACTGATTACTGGCCATACAGCATCAGCACTTTCCTGAAGGAACTTTTGCATGAGACTTTTGTCCTCACCTCCCTTGCTTTTAATAATGAGTCATTTCTAGGCTCTGGATTGCAGAATGGCTGGTTCAGTAGCATGAACAGTAACTATGACTGGATATAAGAGGGAGAAATACTACAAACCAGACAAACCTCTGGCATGGTGCCTGGGAATCACTGAGACTTTCCTGAGTCTCAAATTAAGTGCAAAAGCTCAGGTGATTACCAGAGTGAAAACTGACATCCTTGAAGTACTGCTGCCAAGATTACAAATCTGAGAGTTACCATCAATTGTAGAAACAGCAGCTTGATGCTTTCTGAGTCACTCAAAATAGCTAATACAGTATTGGAAATTATTAGGACAGAAACTGAAAACAAAAATGAAAACTTTTGATGATACTGAATGCAAAAGGATGTTGTTGATGCCGATTGTTCAAGAGGAGATTAGACAGCTCCTTGCAGAGAAATCCAGTAAGAGTTATTGAATTCTAAGAGTCCTTCCCTGGCTCAGGAAGCCCCTGAGCTATATATATCTGCTGCAGAGTATTACGAATAAAAGCAGTTGACTGGCGGAGCATCCTATACATTTATGCAACCCTTGCTCCCTCTAAAGCTTTCACTTGTCAACAACATTTGAGAGAGTTTGCTTGGTTTGCCCAGTGCTGCCAAGCCTATGCTCTATATTTTGCATGATTAATCCCATCTGGAAAGGAACAATTGAAATGGGAAGGGTATCTGTGACAGTTGAAAGTGTGGAGTATCTTCTCTGTACAAGTTAAAATTGTTCATCTTATATGATGGAGCCATGAAAGAAAATTAAAGAGGAGAGCACAGAGTGATTATATGCTATTACTTGCAAAATCAATGTGATCCAGTGAGATTATTAGGCAACATGTTCAAAACAGACAAACCTCAGCACTTGTTCAGTTGGCTATCTCCATCACAGGGTTCTTAAAGGGTTGAAATTGTTATGTGCATTCTTGGAGAAAAGGTTGCTGTTAAATACTAAATATCATGGTCTAACTGCATGATCCAATTGCTTGGTAGCCACTGCCAGAAGTTGGGAGGCTATAACAAGGAAACTATTAGTTTGTACTTGCTTTGTTTCCCCTACTCTTTCTAAGGGTCTTTCCCAAGGACAGATTTTTGCCTGACACTGTATACTGCTTTGCTGGACTTTTGGTTTGACACAGTATGATTGTTAGTATTTTCTTAGATTACCTTCTTTCATTCATCTTTTTAAATTTAATTCTCATGAGGTACCCTCTGCACATAGCTTGCGTATGAGTGATGAGGCTCACCAGCTTCTCATCTCTCATCTCTTCTAGGAGTCCCAGCAGACCCGCCTTGAAGAACACCTAAAAGATAAAAGTGGGTTGAATATTTTGAGTCTTAGGCAGATACAGAACCATTGGCAATGGAGGCAGAATAGTATAAGACAGTTTTGAAAAAATGCCTGCGAAGTAAAGGTTTAACAGCTACAGAAATTTTGTGTCAGTATTCGTATCCTGTGATTCATACAAGTCACTCTGTTTATGATCTAGTCACACTGATGTAGAGTTATTTGATGCCTGCTCCAGAGTAGGCTGTGGAAGATCTGGCTCATCACTAGTTATTAAAACAAAGAGTTAACTTTCAACTTAGTACTATATCCTACTCCATCTCTTTGCTGTACACTACCTTCTGTGTCTCGATGTTCAGGCTCAAGATTTGCTCTGTAAACTGACAGATGGCTTGAGGAGCATACATGTTGTTTGTTCAGTAGTGTAGGCAAGTGGATTTTTATCTAGAGATAGTACTGCCTTGGTTGTGCTGATCAGAGAACCAGTGCCCCACTTAACACTGCTTTGGATATGGAAGATAGACTTGTGTGTATGCCTAAATCCCCTGGAAAGTCTGACTGTCCAAACTTGTCTGAGCCTGCCTAACATGCACTGAAGTAAATGAGTTCAAGCGGCAGAAGAAAGGGGCAGCTCTAGTTCTAGCTGCAGCTGCTCTGGGTCATTCTGAAATACCATTCAGATGGTGTTCCCAGGGCTGACAGTGCCTTCACACATACTCCCAGAAGAAAAAAAGTTTTCTGTACTCCTTCTTGCAAGTGGTGTGCTTTGTTTCTAATTATCATGAAGGCTGATTTTGTATTCAAAAAATACTTCGAACTAACAAATTTTTTTTGCCATTAATTATACCCACTCTTCCACAAGTACTTTACCTTGGTGTGGCCAAATCTGTATTGATTGTGGTCAACATCAATGGAGGAAAGAAGCTTTTCTGAAGCCTTTTTGCTGTCAATGAATTGGCCTTCTGGAATGGCTGAAGCATTAAGAATCTTGTACCTGTGGTAAGACAGGTTGCAACGCACTAGTTGTAAAGAGTGTGAGGAAAATGAGGATCCATCATACAACATAAAAGAATATGGTCAGAAACTGAGCTATTTGAAAGCTGCTGAATATGCCATCTGAAATCTAAACAGTCTTAGCTGAACAGAATGTGGTGGCAGGGGAACCTGACTACTCTTTAAAGGAATTTGTTGGCTGTGTAATAACACAGTATGTTGTTACAAACAAAATTTATGTGCATACTTAAGAGTGTCTGCAGGTCCTGGAATTAGATAGAACAGAGTGAGAACATATAATCTTTTTCTTCTTATACAGTTTCATTGATCAGAGGAACACTACACAAATTAAAGTTGAAGAGGAATCAAAACTACTAACAAAAATCAGCTATATTCCTAAGGTAATACAGATCTTGCATAGCTCTCAGTCTCTACAAGTTGTACCACTGAATCCTTGAGTTTAGACTAAAAATAGCATCGTATTATTCTGTAAATTCTAACAGCAGTCTCAGCATTTTATAAGATAACAATGATTAAGGTAATCCTGTGTCATGGACAGGACCACCTAATCCTTCTAAAGGAGTTTCTTCAGATACATATATGTGTGTGACTGTACACTAAAGCACTTCTTATTCTCAAGTCTACTTTGAAAGAGAATATGTAAAATCTAAATAATAATAAAGGTGCAGTGAATTTATTCTGTATTTTAGGCTTCTTTGTAGATCCTCTTTAACTTCAGCACATTTCCTTTGGACTATAAAGCACTTTTTTTGGTTCTGGACCATGACCATTATGCATAGATTCTTTCAACTATCTCATCAAATTATGACTTGATAATTGAGAACAGCTAATGCCTTACTACATTAAACATCAGGTTGCAGGCTGTTTTCAGAGATGTCTTGGGTCCTTTTCATACCAGTTCAGCATGGAAGATGCTGTTACATTTAATTATAACAACATCCAGTTCTGATTCAGCACTTCATAGCAACTGAGCTAACATGAACCAGTTTAATTGTCTCTATTTTAAAGATGAGTAAAACAAGGCACAGGATGCAGGCCAGCAACAGCACCAACAAAGCCTCAGTTTTTTGAATGCTTAGTCAGTGCACTGTAAGGAAGAGATTGTGCTGTTGTGTATTGTCTTTGTATCTATACTCTGGGAGACTTACAGAGACCCGTCTATAATGCCACTTTGTTCATTACACTATAAGCATTCTGCATTTCTTTGAATTATCAAGCATTGACTACAGTTTAGAAATGATGCTCATTCTGATGAATCAAGAAATCTCTGGTCTGATCAAAGAGGGAAAGGGTTGGAGGGACCTAAGACAGACTCGGTTCCCTCAAATGCTACTAATCTAGTCTGAGTCAGAGGGTGTCTCTCCATGATGTCATCAGACTTGTCACCAGAGTTGTGGACTTACTGAGGCCTTATCTTAACAGATAGTAATAACTGAAGACCTACCGTTGCTTAAAATCTGCATAAATGATTCTGCTTGGAAATCCCTTCCTGCAAATTCGGATGCCTTCTAGAACCCCATTGCACCGCAGTTGATGCATCACCAAGTAATGGTCCATTTCACCTTAAAAAAAACACATCCATCATGACTCTCCTCTTCTCCCAAAGAATCTCTGTATCTATTATGGATTTTTCTGATAAAATTCAACCAGTTCTTGATTAAAGATGCAGGAAGTGAAGACAGAACGTGCCTTCAATTGATACAAGTTGCAGAGCTGCATCAATGAGCTGAACTTTCCCAAGAATCACTGAATCACACAGAATCATCAAGGTTGGAAGAGACCTCGAAGATCATCAAGTCCAACCGTCAACCTAACACCACTATGCCCACTAAACCAAGTCCTGAAGTGCCACATCCACACGTGTCTTGAACACCTCCAGGGATAGTGATTCCACCATCCTCCTGGGCAGCCTGTTCCAGTGTTTGACCACTCTCTGAATCTAAGAATGCTAGGACTGGCAGCACTTGTGAATCACCATTGACCAAAAGGCATAAGGCCACATTACTAAAAAATGTCAGGAAAATACTTTAGGAGACCAGCTGAAAAATCTGCAACAGCATCAGCATCCCCATTGGATGTTGGTAGAGCTGACACAATGTAAAGTGTAGTACCATCTAGACAATCAGCTTTTCACCTGATGTGAGATTTTACCTTGAGCCTGCAATGCAAGTGTTGACTATAGTCAAACTTGATTAGACTTGATAGCTTCAGGAGTGAATAAACAGGTTGCTTAAAGCTCTTAGTCTGCCTGTAGAGGACAGTTGATTGAAACTGGAACAATAATCTTTCTTCTCCTAAAATATCTATTGAATATAATAATCAACTGTATTTCTAAGCTGCTAGAGACATTAATTAGTGCAGAATGGTCCATACCCTTATGTTTTCAGTGTAATCAATAAAGCTGTACCCAAAGTAGTTGTTATAAAAGTCAAACATAAGCAGCTTAAAACTGACTAAAAATCAGCAGATGTCCAGTTTCTTTTCCTTCACTTCACCAATCCTTTTCAAAAGGCAAAAGTCAAGATTCACTGAGTCACTTTTGTCAAAACAACCAGCTGAACATTAAAATTACAGCCATATCTGGCAAAATCATTCATTCAAATATGCTTTTCTATTTTAGTAGGTTTCCCTAATTCCCCCCTTACACCTTCTCAACTGTCAGGACCCCAGTGGGATTCCTCTTTCTTCGCTTTAGGATATGAAGCGTGGACATTTCAATTTAGGCTTCATTTATAGTCAGTGGAGCAAAGCAATTTCTTCTGGATTGTGAATCATCTCATCCTAAGATAAATGTATAAAAGGGACTAGATGAGTCATACTTTTAAATGCCAGCTTCTCTCCACTGAATATAAAAAGAGTTTAGATGAATAGCTTAAAAGTGAATGTCATGCATATATGTGTTGCTTATATCCTGCTTGTGGCCTTCAGGGTTACACAGAGAGACATAAACAAGAAAGGTAAGAAGCAAATTGTTTTGTGTTTTTTTTTGTTGGTTTCCTGAGCTGATTAAACAGATGCTAAGCTCCTGTTTTCTGATACTTATGTTGCATCCACTACATTCTATGAGTATCTACCTGATCATTCTACCAGTATCAGACCTCATGATTAGACTCCTAAAACCGACACAGGCAAGTCTCTCCCCAAGTACTTTAATATGATGGCCACATGAAAATGCTCCAAAACTTGACTGTTCTCAGACACTAAATTCTTTGTGAGATTTTAATATTTATTTAATTAATTAATTAAATTGACACCTCAAATACTGTGTTCAGTTTTGGGCCCCTCACTACAAGAAGGACATCGAGATGCTGGAGTGTGTCCAGAGAAGGGTGACTGTCCTAGTTTAGTGGGACAGAATTTCAAAGTCAGCTTTCTGTTGAGGAAAACTGCAATCTTGTAAGGACTGCAACACTCTGTTTCATAGGAACAAAGTTGATAAAGACTTTGTTATAGTTTTCAGCTAACTCTGGTGTGCAGGTTGCCATAGTGCTCAAGGTCTTCAAAGTCTTGAGATAAATTTGCGGAGTCTGAAGGGAATAAAATGCAAGGGGAGTCAACCTCAAGGTGACCCCAGGCTGACCAATTAATATTATTCATACCTTCAATGTTACATTAACTATAAATGTGAGTTTGCTGAGAATGACCCTTCTTCCCCCTTCTCTGCCTCTTCCTCTCCCTCCTGCTTCCTCTTTTGTGGCTGACATCTCGAGAGGGACTTGTTTACTGACTCATAGGCCTACTCCCCCACAGTACTGGCCAAGTATAACTCTGTGTATTTTGTATTATAACTATTATTAACGTTAGTTTTTATTATTATTATTATTTAATTAAATATATTTCTATTTCAACCCATTAATCTCCTTTACTTACACTGACTCCCTCCCTAGATGGGGAAGAGGTATCAGGTGATAGAGGAACTGTATAAGCCACAACAGTAATGAAACTGGTGAGGAGTCTGGAGCACAAGTTTCATGAGAAGTGGCTGAGGGAACTGGGATTGTTCAGCCTGGAGAAAAGGAGACTGAGGGGAGATTTTATCTCCCTCTACAACTACATGAAAGGAGGGTGCAGCAAGGTGGGGGTTGGACTCTTCTCCCAAGTAAGGACTACAGGATATGGCTTCAAGTTGTGCCAGGGTAGGTTTAGATTAGATGTTAAGAAAAATGTATTCACTGAAAGGCTTATCAGGCATTGGAATGCATTGCCCAGGGAAGTGGGGGAGTCACCATCCCTGGAGGTATTTAAAAGGTGGGTGGATGAGATGCTTAGAGACATGGTTTGATAGTGGACAGGTTATGGTTGGACTCGATGATCGTAAAGGTCTTTTCCAACCAAGTGATTCTATGATTCTATAAATAAAGGAAAAAAAGTAACTTTATATCAAAATGCTTTCCAAGTGCTAGCAGCACTCAGCAGCTTTTACATAGAATTCTACAAATAAGATATGATTTCTTTGACAGTCCTCCAGCTCAGTGAATCAGGTCCTAACACTGAACATTTAGAAGTTTCTGAGTGCTCTTGGGCTGAACCAAACAGTTCTGAATGACACAGTGATCCTTAGAACTAGGCATTTGTTAGGGATTTGCTAATGCTGTTACCCACAACCGAGAATTTCATCAGCTGTAATCAGTCCTGTCTATTATCTTCAGCTCTGTACAAACATTAAGCAAAGATGATTAAGTGTGGACTGTGTAATGCTCAAAATTTTACAGTCATGGTAAACAATACAAGAAGGTTTACTTGGGCACTGTCCTGCAGACCAAACCCCACAAGAACTTCACATGCAAAAGTCCCTGTTCTGGAAGAAGGTGATGTGGAAGATAAGCAGACCAATTATAGTGTCTTCAGAGTAGAATAACAGACTTACCGGGTGTCTTGGTCTCATTAGGAATCAGGCAACGCACAAAGTGAGGATGGGTACTTCTCAGGTTAGTCATCAACTTGTTTAGATTTTCCTGTGGTAGAACATAAAGTGGGTTTGAGCTTTGAGCTACAAAGCTTTTGCATTTTTATTCAAATGCCAAGGAGTTATAGAATCACGGAATTATTTAGATTGGAAGGGGTCTTTGAAGATCACTGAGTCGAACACCCCTGCCATGGGCAGGGACATCTTTCATTAAATCAGGTCCTGGTAAAAAATCTTTATCCATCTTTCTTATAAGACCCATTTATGTATTGAAAAGCCACAGTAAGGTGTTCCTGGAGCCTTCTTTTCTCCAGGCTGTACACCACCAGCTCTCTCAGCCTTTCTTCACAGGAGAGGTGTTTCAGCCCTTGGATCGTTTTTTGTGGAAGCATGGCTTGTGTAAAAGGAAATTTACATACCCTGAACACAGCAGACACTGTCTGGAAAGAGCCTCCCTTCTTCTTAGCACCTTTCTTACCACCACCACTATCACCTGGGAAGAAGTAGATAGGAGTTAGAGTAAGCAATATGTATTGTAGGCCTCACCTTTCTTTCTTTGAATATGGGGCAATATAATAATTAATTTTTAATTTTAAATACTGACCCCCTGGTGCATGAGGAATTTCCTGAACTGCTGCTGACTGGTTGTTGTTCAGTCGTATATTTGGTCTCAAATGATTTAGGTTGCATCACAATGCATATGGCTTTGGTGTTATGGAACATATGACCCTACATAAGTTTTGTAGCAATGTACTCTGTGCTACTAGTCACATTGCTTTTACTTATAGACGTAGCCCTATTTTTTTTTTTTTTAATTAAGTGAACGGGCACAAGAACATGGCTCAGAGTGGACATTCGATTCTCAGTGCAGTGAAGTCTTCCCTCCTGATTTCCTAGGAGCTTACTCAGACACATTGTTACATCAGCCAAACTGAACTTCAGGAAAGTCCCCATGCAGTACTCTCTTGAGTTTCAGACCTTGCTGTGCCTGTGCCTGACGGCTGAGTTGACTACTGCTGTATACTGCCTCCTCTTTCTTTCCAGCATCCAGGCTGTCAAAACATTGTTGAGGTTTTTTTGGTAGAAATCTCTGTGGCCAGTTTTGGCAAGGCAGACCTGTTGACTGTACAACTTGAAAGTCTTCAGCCACAAAAAAGGGCAAGAGATGGGACTGCTCTCTGATGCCCTTAGAAGACTTCTAAATTATATTTGTCTCTCATTTTTCCTTGCAACACCAGGACTGCTCAACTGGATATGGAGTAGTTCCATTATCTCCTTTTAGTTCTTCCAATTCATCTTAAGAAACAAAAGGACTATAAAGTGCTTGCATTTTGCATGTATATTTGGCACCTAGAGGTGTCTAGAGTAACCATGCACATGATTCAAAACAGAGTAAGTCAGGCAACAAACACCTCTGGTCACACTGGTTTGGACTTGCTGAATTTTACTTCTCTGCACCACGTGAATGTGGTACTTTCAGCAGTTCTGCATGTTGATATCTTAGTTTTGGCATATCTGAGTTCACATAAGAACAGGGTCACAGTAGGGAATGATACAGTCTAGAGAGGAGAGAGGAGAAGCAGAAGTAGACTTTAGTTGATTGTTGCCTTATCATTCGTCACTGAAAAAGCACTTACTTGTTTCTGCACCAGCATAGTTTGAGAAAAGAAAGGACAGCAGCTTCAAGGATGATTTCTGGTACAGACCCACAACAGTTTCATTCAGGGGATCCTTGTTCTTGTCAAGCCAGCCAGAGATGTTGTAGTCCACTGTGCCAGCATAGTGCATCAGTGAAAAGTGAGCCTCAGCCTTGCCTTTGACAGGCTTGGGCTTCTGGAAGTTGTTTGACTTGCCCAGATGCTGGTCATAGAGCTTGTTCTTGAAAGAGGTGTCAGTTGCCTTGGGAAACATGCACTCCTCTTCCAGGATGGAAAAGATGCCCATGGGCTGGGAGAAATATGAATACATGAAGAAAATAAGTGATGGGGAAAGGAAAAGTAATTAAAATATCACCTTGCATATGATCAATGGCTTGTTTCAGTGACTGTAATTTGCACTGCATACGTTCTTAATACATCACTAGTTTCTACAATAACCAGGCAAACTGCAATTAGTCTGTGTTTTTCAAGCTTCTACTCCTGAACAGGGCAACTTGACCATATTGTTTATGTGCACCTTTCAATGAAAGTCTGAGTCTATGTATTATAATTGTTTCATTCATCTGTACTCTACATCATTAGGAAGTAGGTTTCAGCATCCTGGTTGTGGGATCAATGCCGTTGTCTATGTCTGTTACAAGTCATCAGGTTGCAATTGTCAATGCAACTTAATTTGATGGCTCCTCGGGAATATGCATAGATAACTAATATCTAACAACTCCTGTTCTGTCTCCAGTGAATGAGCATAATGTATCAGATTTTCCTTATATGGAGTGTAAATGGCAGTAATCTGTCACTTTTAAAAATATTAATAAAATATTGATTTTAAATTGTCTCAGAGTTGTATTCAAAATTGGAAGAATTTCAATATAGAAGTGTAGGCACATTATCAGCAACATCAGAGCTTTCAGCTGAGCTACAACAGGTATCTTTTGATAGTGCAGATAAGCACATATCCTCTGATTTTGCTGGAGATACTGCATTTCACTGGCCTAGAGAGAATTCTAGGAGTTTCTTCTTTATATGAATGTTGGAGGTTTTTTTGCGGGTTTTTTGGTTTGTTTTTGTTTTTAATTTAATAATATACCATTAGATGCTTACATCTGATTTCAGCTAAATAGCTGCCAGATCTAAAATTAGGGATCCTTTATGGCAGCAGCAACCACTGGAAGTGGATATTGGGCAGGAATGTCATGTTTTGAATGAAGATTTTGACCTCTAGGTGTGGCTTCTTTGTGAGACCTTTGGGGTTAGCATTCATCTTTCCTAACTGTAGGTGTCTATAAAACAGAATCTAGATCTGAGTTATCTGTTCAGGTTGCTCTTCTGTAATGGGAGCATTATAAAGACATTTCACAGAGTCACTAATGGAACATACTTTATAAGGAGATGATTTGCATCCTAGAAGTGTCTACTTCTTTTCTGTTATTACAAGAGAATGCAGCATCAGATCAGTATAGGTCTTCTGATTCCTCTGGCTCTGGTACTCTGTATTGCATAGATATGGGACACAAAATGTGTGGACACTGAACGGCAAGTGTGGATTTTGGGCATTAAATATAGCAATAGGCTCTAGCTGTGAATGGTAGTGCTGGCTGTAGATGCTGCTATGTGGCAGGAAGTGTTGGTGGTCAACCAGAAATATGAGGCTCATGCGTGCAAAGGCGTAACCCATGGATATGAATATTAGGCAGTGAATGTGCATGTGAGATGACTGAATGAGTCCCTAGGCACTGAGCATGAGTGAGAGTGCTGAGAGCAGATACCTCTAAGTTCCTAAGAAAAAAGATATTTGGATATGTACATACTGGATTTGCACATGATGTGTAAGTGCTGTGCAAAACCACTTGACACGGGCTTGTACCATAGCAGTGAGGGGTTAATTCCCATTAAGATCTCTGGTGCAGTAGTAGTGGGCAGTGACAGAGGGAGCACAAAGGGTTGTGTTTCCAGAACCAAGAATTTAGTTCTATCCATTACTACAAGGAGTAAGACTTTAGGTTCTCCTTATTGTTAAAGGCAGTCTTGCTAAAATCACCAAGTTAACATCATGTATCCCCTCTCCCTTCCACTCCAGCCATGTTGTTCAGGAAAACATTGTTTGAGCAGAGTAAGTGTCATTCCAAAAGTTTTGGCTTTATAAACTACCTCTTTTTATGTGAGAGGGTCATTCAACAGTAATATGTCAACGTATAAAGAATGACTGACCTAAAATAAATGACCGTGAATCACAGAATACCAGGTTAGAAGGGATGCTGTCCTAAAATGGAAAGATTTCCTCTACCTTCTCAATGAGCTCAATGCAGGCAGCCAGGTCCATCCCAAAGTCAATGAACTCCCATTCAATTCCTTCCTTCTTGTACTCCTCCTGCTCCAGCACGAACATGTGGTGGTTAAAGAACTGTTGCAGTTTCTCATTGGTGAAGTTGATGCACAGCTGCTCCAGGCTGTTGAACTGCAAATCCAAAATATAAAAAATGTCAGTTAGTTTAGAAAAGTCATCAATGGGCAAGCATAGCTACTGTAACTTACATCAAAAATTTCAAAGCCAGCAATGTCCAGGACACCAATGAAATGCTGTCTGGGCTGCTTTGTATCCAGCTGTTGATTGATTCGAGTAACCATCCATAGGAACATCTTCTCATAGACTGATTTGGCCAATGCACCCACTGAATTGTATACCTGTAAGAAATACAGCCATGGCAGTAATGAAAGTTGAGTTAGCTTTAAAGTTAAAAGAACTATCTGAACAAAATGAAAAGGTGATCAGCTATCTAGGTACCTGTTGGACATTTTGTCCTTTAGTTACATATTCATTCCCAACTTTCACCCTGGGATAGCATAAAGCCTTGAGCAAATCAGCAGAATTCAGACCCATCAGGTAGGCAGCTTTGTCAGCCACTAGGATGAGAGACAGCAAATGAGTTCAAAAGAGACAGAGAAAGATGTCCTGGACCTCTAGGATGTTTCTGTTACAAGGAGCCTACTTTTGGTACTACCTAAATGCACCTATTGTCAAGGGAAGCTTCTCTCCAGTCCCATGGAGAATGTCTTCCCCTCAACACAGGCAGTATCTCAGCTGCAGAACATTCCCTTTTCCCACCTGGAGGGCTGCAGCAATGCTTCAAGTTTGTGTCTTTCTGTTTCCTTGCAGAGCACAAATTAAATCATTGACTTTGTTAAACTTGAAACAAAGTTAAAAAGTCTAGTTTCTGGAAGTGAAAATAATTCTCAAATTGTTGAGCACCTTATGGGACAGGGTTGCTATCGGGTCTCCCAGTGCAGTTCCCAAGCAAACTCTGCAGCCAACACTACCTTCTGTGCCATCAGGCTCTGCCTGCTCCTCCCGCTGCTTCTGCTTGAACTTCATGTTCCCATAGTGCATGACGGCCCCTGTCAGCTTGTACATCCCCACCTTCTCATCGGGGTTGAAGCCTAGGATGTCCACAGCACTCTGCAGAGACAACAGGCAAGTCAGAGAAGGTCAGAGAAGCACAAGGGCTGAAGCACAGAGTGCTGTTAACAGGCACGTGTGCTGTGAAGATGGGATTTCTCTCCCTGCCTCCCTGCTACCCTGCCTGCACTGAATGTGCTGGCTGCAGCCAGTCTGGCTGTGGGACTGGGCTCTGCTGTACTTACATCTGTTGCCAGCAGCTCTTCACTGTCGTCAATACTGGCAACAGTGATTTCTCCTTGGCTCACGTAGGCGAAGTCGTAGGGGTTGGTAGAGATAAGGAGGAGATCTGCAGGTATACAAGGCACCTTTGTGCATCGAAGCAGGTCATAGTGGAAAAAGAAAGCACTTGCTGAGCCAAGCCCAGTACTGCTGTCACTCACCAATGAGCTCTGGTTTCTTATTGGACATTATCTGGTAAAAAATATGATAGCTCCTTTCACTGGCCAGCTGGAAAGTCACTCTGGATTTCTCCAGAAGATCTAACCAAAGAGAGATGCCATTAGTCTCCTGATAAACTTGAGCTCATAAATGCACAAATTCTGCATGCGCTAACTTGCTCTAACTCACAGGTTTCAATATCTGCAGAGGCCAGCTTGCCAGTTGTTCCAAAGTGAATCCGGATGAATTTTCCCTATCAAGCAGTACAGATCAACCCACTGATTATAACAATCAATGAATGAGACATGTATTAATTGCCTGCATTCCAACAGATCTGAAATGAACTCACAAAGCGTGAGGAGTTGTCATTTCTCACAGTCTTAGCATTGCCAAAGGCCTCCAGTAGTGGGTTGGCCTGGATGATCTGATCCTCCAGAGTTCCCTAATTACAGAAGAAAAAGGTTCTTATCAAACTTTGCTACTGGATAATAGCAAATACTGCAAAGTAGATATTACAAGCAGATTTTTACACTTCATATGTGATTTTAACCTAAAAATTAGCAGAGTCTTTAAGCAATCATCAGTCATCACTCCTGAATATTGACATTGGTTTCAAAGGGAAGAGTGCTGAAAGAGATCTGTATTTTGTTTCCTTCTTGTACCTGCTATCACATATTGGACATCTTATACAAAATCACTACAGTGGAGCTCAGGGAGTTTGAAATCTGTATGAGAGAGGAGCTTCCATATTCCCATTCACAAAGGCCATGACAGCTAAAGAAAATACAAAAATTCTGTGATTTTTTTTCTGGAGATTACTTGAGCCCAGAACATACAGAGAGAGTTACAGCCTTTAGTAGGAAGCACCTAGCAAGTGAGAATGTTAAGTTTTGCAACAATATTCAAACAATGAGCAGCCTTTCAGAATGCAGAATTACATTTCCAGACATGCTTTGAAAAAAAGAGTGGCACATGGACAAAGCCTGAGACTCAAATACCAAACTTAAAAGAGCAGAGAGTAGAAACTCTTGGAGTGTTTTGCTGCATGAATGTAGAAGGAATGAGCAACATGTGAAGTTTCATTATTGTATTGTATCTTGTTAACTGCAAAAATATAGGAAGAAAGAAGCTTCTGTGACATTATGTCTTTCCTTTTCTGTGCAGTATGGTCCAGGAAGTAGAGTCACCGTGTGCTCTTTTGCAATGATAGAGCAAAGCTTTTCTCAGGGCTTACAGCAAAGATTGATCCCTACGTAGTCAGGGCATGAAAATGTTGGCAGGGGTAATTTCCAAGACAGATATGGAAAACAAAGATGATGGAAAAAAAGAATCAGTTTTTATCCAGATGAAAGATTAACAGCACAGCAGAAGTGACTACATCTTTGTACGGGATGTCAGAGCAGCCTTTAACATCTTGCAATGAAGAGGGAGTGCCATTCCAAATACTGTCGGCAGATGGCACAACGGGTTTAAATTAGTTTTTATTAGTCCACTTTGAAGGTGGACCCCATAAAATTAAGGCAAAGCAGTGGCATATGAAGCTCTATGTACATTTTTTTTTAAATAAAAAAATCCTAAATCCCTAGAGTAATGCCCTCTCACGTTTATCTTTCAGCTTTCTAAATGCAATTCCTCATTTAAGAGAGCTGTATGTCCGTGCAGCTGACTACACCAACACCAAACCTCATTCCAGTGCACAGCTATGACCAGGGAACTCACAAGGGTGTGTCGTTCGTGGAGAACAGCATGGAAAAAGAAATGGCAGTTCTTCACACAAGCTCTTTCTGGAGTCCTGTCTATAGGCTGGGTGACAAAGTGCTGGAGGCTAAGGCAGTATTTTGGGGAAATACTGTTATGTGCTTCCTTTATTCATATATTCTTCCTTGACATCTGATTTTAGGCTGCATCTGAGATAGGATATGGGGCTAGACAACCATAAGCTGAGTGTTTTATTTAATGTTTTTATGAAGAGACACGTACTACTGAGACGGAGATTGTGAATACTAAAAAAATAAAGCATTCTGTGAATAAACTCTGAAGAGGACAGAACAGGTTGTTGTTCATCTGAGAGCCAGGTGATTTTCCTTATATCAGACACGGTCAGTGCATCTCTCAGCTGTCTCAAAGTTTTTCTGAGATCAGTTCTAGCATAGTGAGCAGCTGGTGTAAGCTGAGCCCAGGAGATTCTGAATGCTGCTGATGGAAAGAGTGCTTGT
>NW_010202318.1:34915-43886 GCF_000695765.1 Mesitornis unicolor
TGGCCATAACAACCCATCAATCACAGACACCTGCCTCTAAGTGTGAAAAGAATATTCAGCCTTGGAATCTCCTTAGGTTCTGCTGTGCCTTTGGTTACTTAAATAACATGTTGACACGTGTCACCTGCTTTGATGCACATTCTGCTAGGGAATGAAGCCCACGCCTTCCAAATGTGCCAGTGGGCTCAGATTGCAGCAGCTGTGCTGCTCAGCAGAAAGAAGCTCCAGAGCATGTGCTTTCTTCCCTGGATGGATCTTTCTAAGGTTACTTTCTAACTGTGAGGCAAGTGGTCCCAGCTGTCCCAGATCTCTCCCTTTTCTTATGCTGCCCCTCGGGACTGTTGCTCTGACCACAGGTAGGAGAACCAGCCAGTGAAAAGTACTACCTGATGCAATTGAAATGACTCTTGAGTTCAACACAACCACTCTGGAGTTCAGAGTTCCTGCACTTCCCCTGTCAATAGAAATGAAACAAGGAATAGAAATGGCACAATCACATGCCAGTGGAAAAAGACCGTTCTCTTCGCACTTGCAGCCACCCAGGTGCTGTGGCTAATCTCATAGAATACTAATGGATAGATACTCAGAAAGACAGTCAGGACAGAAGAAACTGCTGTTTAACATTATTTTCCTCTCCATGGTGAAGACTACCCCTGTGTAAATGGAGACTGGAGAGAAACTGAGGCTTAGACTTTTCCTATATTAAGAAAATGTTTCTTTAAGTAGCATTCCACTAGTCTTCAGAGGGATGGAGGCCAGGTAGCAGGGGTAAATGAGCATAGGTGTGCTCAGACCATGCATCCTGACTGTCTCCTCAGTTGTGCTACAATTTTCTGTCTTTTGATAGTCCTGCAACCCAAAACCATGCACTGATAATTTCTGCTCTACAGGCACAGTTTTGGGCAAAGACTAGAAGGGGGAGCCAATGACATACCTGCATTTTGCCGGGCTGTTGATCTTTCTTCTTCTCACCTGTAACTGCAATTGTTGCAAAGTATTGGATGACACGCTTTGTATTCACAGTCTTCCCTGCACCGGATTCTCCACTGTTGAAATGAAAATATTAATTGTTATGGGAAACAGGAAACACTTTTGCTTCTCTGTCAGCTTTGTCACACACACCAAAATATACTCACGTGATAAGGATTGACTGATTGTTACGATCTGAAAACAAAGTCACAGAAAGAGCTGTTCAAAAGAGATGTGGAGTACTTCTGTTTCTCAGGCATAACTAACTGACTTCAAGGGAAAGAACTATATTGTTACTGTTTAATCATCTGCATGTGGATATTTTTGTGCACAGAGGGATAGAGCAGCTCAAAATCTAATGCCTAGAGATGGTTCTTCATAAGGCTTCCCAGTTAACTATTTGTTTCATGTGTTAAATTAATATTTTCTTGGATTAAATATTGTTTAATTGAAATCAGATTCTCTGATGTGTTCCTTCCTTACTGTCTCTTTCAATTCCTTACTAGGAGAGTGGCCATATAGCAGCTACTGCCTTTCCTTCATTATCTGACAACATAGAGGTCATTAAGATGCCACAGTCAGTCTAATCTTGAGTTGTGTCATAGGACTGTGGGAGCTGTTGCCATCATTCCCTGAGTAGAACAGCACCTAAGATGCTGAACTGTCAAATGTTTCTTGACCAGCCAGTCAGCCCTGCATATATCAGGGTTTCCCATTCTTGCCAAATGACTCACCAGTCAGCATGAACTGATAGGCATTGTCAGAGATGGAGAAGATGTGTGGAGGGGCCTCCTGGCGCTTCTTGCCTCGGTAGCCAGTCACCACCTCTGGGTTGTACACTGGCAGCCACTTGTAGGGGTTGACAGTGACGCAGAAGAGACCCGAGTAGGTCTGTGAGGAAGAGACAGCACGTTGGCCATCACTTGGCCTGGCAGAGCAGTTCCTCCTAGCTACCCAAAGGAAGCCTGCTGCTGGTACTTACGTAGATCATCCAGGCTGCGTAACGCTCTTTGAGGTTATACAGCACAGCAGGTTCGTGGAGGTGGGTCATCATGGCCATGTCCTCGATTTTATCAAATTTGGGAGGATTCATGGGAAAGACTTCATCATCCTTTACAGTCACAATCTGACAAAAAGAGAAGGGAACAACAGGAGAAGAAATCTAAGCCAGGGAACTGCCTGAACTGGATGGTCATATATGAGTAACACCTGATATCACTTACTGTATCATCATATGTCTTAACTGTGACTTTACTGCCTTCTCTACTCTGTATGGTACCTTTCACATACATTTGCTTTCCATCCACTACAAAACAGGCTGCCTTAGCATCAAATGGACGATTCTGGGCTTCAATTCTCTCCTTCTCAGGCTTCCGTAAATAGGGAGCTGCTTCTCCAAAGATTGCCATCTCTGCATCTGAACTCATGGCTGGAGCTGCTCTGGAGGAATTCAGAAAAGTTTCAGAGAGCTTGTACATTTGTAATTTGTATTTATTCGGAAAATAATCATACCCAGTGACTAAAAGAAAGAAGGTACCAATTAACATTAAGCAATTAACATTAACATTAACCAATTAACACTTCTGCCTCAACTTAAGTATCCACTGAAGAAGTCTTGATAAAGAAAGTTCCTTTTGTAGACAGAATTGTATTGTCTTCAAAGACATCTGCCTTAAACAGGATGCCTGTGTGCCCAAGTGTGGGCAGAGAGAATATACAAGTCTTCAAAAGCCTCTTCTGCTGTATCTTCACCTCCTATTCACACAGCTGTACAGCCACATACCTCTCAAAGCCTCATACAGATATCCACATGGGTAGATTGTTTCATTAGATATCTAAAAATTTAGACAAAAGTAAGATCTAGAAGTTAAGCAGATTGCCTCTCACCCATGATTTCTAAGTGGAGGTATTCTTGGCACCCTTCTGTTTTCTATGCTTTAATACCAAGCAGAGAAAGTTCAACTAGTTTCTGTCTGTACCAAGTACTGGAACAAATCATAAAGGTTAATCATCACCTATCCAAAGCCAAACTGTTTATCATACGTAAAAAATATGATTTATCTTTTCAGATCTGTGGCAAAATTAGCTAATAAAGGAGTATAATGTATATTGAAGATAATAATAGCATAGTATTATCTAGGTAAGTTATATTTACTTGATATAACACTTTGAAGTATTTCAGTTATGAAGTACCTTTTAGATTTAACATATTATATAGAGTAATATTGGTTATGAGTCATTAAAAGACAACGTCTACCAATATGTACAAGTCATTCAGTTAGGGATTTGTCTAGTAGCAATATTTCAGAAAACTGCTTTATGCTCAGTTTTGTTTTACATTTTTAGCAATACCTAGTAAAAATTCTTCAACACAAATAGATCTTATTGGTTGCTACAGTCAGAAGGACTTGTGTGGATAGTTCAAGAATATCTCAGAATAACATACGCAGAAATAATGTAGGCAGGATCTAGCATAAACAGAATATTCTTCCCCAGGCAAGGTAATAAACAGGCTAGCAAAAAAAAATATTCTAAACTTCTTCTACTTCATGGGCTGTCTGGTGCACTGTGGTACTAAAGATAAAGGGACAGAATTGAACAACTCAGGCATCACAATACTGATACAACTAACATGGAGTGTTACATGCAAGAAAATGTTGAAAGGAGTCTGAAGGAATTTGTAATGCTGCTTTTGGACAGATTGCTGTAGAAGTGCTGATGTCTCTCAGGAAAACCTTTCTGCTATGGGATATGCACCTTGCAAGACTTTGAGGAACTGCATCTCTCAAAAGCCTTTAATGCCCAGGAGTTGTCTGTAATACACAGAATCCAGAAACTTTAACTCAGTTTGAAAGTATTATTCTATGTATATGGAGTCCAGAATTTTTGCCTATGTGATCCTGCCTCTGAGTGGCTCAAGTGAAGAAACACAAAAGAAACAGAGAAATTATTTTACAGTGTTCATGAAAAGGTTAAGCAGACCATCAGAAAATCCCAATAGATTATCACAAAATTTCTCAAGGGGCACAGTCTGTTAAACAACTGAATGTCTTTGATAGGAAATAGTGTAAAATTTAGATCTTTATGCATTCATGAACAGAGATGGTGGCATTCTCTGGGAGAATAACTTGTACTTCCATCCCTTCAGCTACAATTTCAGTCAGCATTTTTTGATATTAGGATGGAAGACACCTGTGTGGAGGATTCCTTCTGTTGCTTTGATGAACTCTCCCAGTCATTCAGTCACTAACCTTTCCCAGAAAATCTAGAAGGGAATGGTGCATATTAAGTTCTCTGTGAAGGTGACTCTGTACATAAACAGATCTGTCTATCAGACAGGAGGCAAGATCACCCTGAACTTTGTTCTGATTTCAGGACCTGTGTGATAAACCAAAGTCAGCATATAATTTTCTAGACCTTACCCAAGAGTAAACTAACTTACGGTAGAATAAGCTTAGACCCTTCCTGAATTGTAATTTGAGCCCCCTCTCTGAACACATCCTCAGTTTCAGGCTTTCAGCAGTTGCACAGATGGCAGAGGGTGAATTTTATAAACCCTAGAATCCTAGGTTACACCACAAAAAGATATCACTGTTGCTGTCTCTCATGTCCTCTTGGCTAAGCTTGAGTATCTGTCACTTTTCTTTCCCACTAAATTGAGTATTCCCTACCAAGAACTGTGAATAGGCTCATAATGATTAAAGTAACCTATATCCTTTTCAGTGAACCTGGTTCTACAACACAGTCTTCTACCACCCGCCCTTGCCATTGTCTGGGTGAGCTTCACTCATTGCTCAGGATCGATTAGCAAAACTGCGCAGTTTGTTAAGCCCTTACCTTCACAAAGCCCAGGAGGATATCTGCTTTCAGTATCTGTGGAATGGTTAAATAAAGGACAGAGAGTTAAATAAAAAACAGTCAATTGTCTTCAGCATATGCTCTGTCAAACATTTGTACACCTTGTGTAGTCTCTCCCAACAGCTGAACTGTACACAGATGCTTACAACTGTTGACCAAGAGCCAAATTCCACAGAAAATCTTGTGTTTCTCCCCACATTACTGTGATCTGCAGAAAATAAATCTAATGTCTAGGAAAAGATTAGCTATATTACATATTTTTTTCCAATCAATTTCAACTCCCTTTAGAATTACTTTTCCTTTCATCGGGCTTGGAGGTAGCAAAATTTGCAGAAGGCCGCTACAAGTAGTGACATGGCTCTTCTGCTTCTACTTGTGCCACCACATTGGAGTGATTTGGGTCGCATAACATTGACATTGTATTTAAAGCATGACCTGGAATGTTAAAAGTGGAGAGTGAGAGGAATGTGCCTCTATATATTCTACCTACTTGCAGAGCTGTGGAGATGCCATGACCAGAGTACGAAGCAAGCAGATGGGACTTACCGTAGGACGCTGAGGTAACAAAGAATAAGGTTGCCTTCAGCTATGGCTCTTTATATGTAACCTTCTGCCCACACAGCATTCAAGCACTCTATTTTTGGTCAATAATAATTTACTCTTTAGTTGTAAACGTGTTGAAGCTCTGATCTCTCTGCTAATTACTCACAGACAGGATTGGTTTAAGGTTGTATGGAGTCAGCTGCACTGACCTGTTCTTTTCACATTGCTCTGTGCCAGAATAGATGATGGAGGAACCCAAAAGCAGCTCTCATAATACCAAATAAGGCAACACCTAGCTCCTGACTTCAAGAGCTTGCTTTAACCAACAAGATATATATTTTTTTCTAATTATGCACAATAGACTATGATTTTAACAGATTCCATCCTAACCTGCAGGATGGAGCTTGGCTTCTGTTCCAATCCATCATTTTGCAGTGGATGTCATGGAGCAGGCTGAATGTTGAACCAGAATAACTTTGACTTTCTCTGTACAGGTATATGGAAGGAGAGTGTCTGTTCCTTTAAGAGTATTTGGTTAAGGATCTTTTTTGACACCTCAAGGGGCAAAAAGAAAGGGAGAAAGCCATAAACAGGAACATACCAGGACACAAACCTGACTGACAAATGGTAAGAGAGAAGGTGATGGGAATCAAACCCGGTCACACTACTTGATGTAGGCATGTGAGAGTGCAGAAATGTTAACAAGGTTACCAGATCAGGGACCTTGTCAGGCGGGGAACAAAGGTAAAAGGGGAAACACAGAGACACAGACTAAACAAAACGAATGTGGAGACAGTGAGAAGAAACAACCCTCACTAGTCACACTAACCGATGTGCGATTTTTATGGTTTAGGCCCAGTAGACAATGAAGCACCACGTGGCTGCACACTCACTCCTCCTCCAGGTATGATGGGAAGTAGAAGATGCAATGAAAAGCTCATGAGTCGAGATAAGGGTAGGGAGACATCACTCATCAGTTATGGTCACAGGCAAAATAGGCTCAACTTGTGGAAAAAAATCAATTTAATTTGTTACCAATCAAATCAAAGTGAGATAATGAGAAATAAAACCAAATCCTAAGACACATTCCCCCTGGCTTGTCCCTTCTTTCTGAGCTCAACATTGCTCCCAATTTTTCTAGCTCCTCCATGCTAGTGGTGCAGGGGGATGGAAAATGGGGGTTGCAGTCAGTTCATCACATATTGTTTCTGCTGCTTCTTCCTGATTTCAGGGAGTGGACTCCTCACACTTCCCTTGCTCCAGCATGAAGTCCCTTCCATGGGAGACAGTCCTTCACGAACTTCTTTGATGTGGTGCCTTCTCATGGGCTGCTGTTCTTCATAAACTGCTTCATCGTGGGTCCCTCTTGGGGAGTGCAGTCCTTCAGGAACAGACTGTCTCAGTGTGAGCTTCCCACAGAGTGATGGACTTCTTTGGGCACAGCCATCTGCTCCAGTGTGGCATCCTCTGTGGGCTGCAGGTGGATCTCTGCACCACCATTAATGTCTGTGTGCTGCAGGGGGACAGACTGCTGTCTCACCATGGGCTGCAGGGGAATCTCTGCTCTGGTGCACCTATTCCCCCTCCATCTTCTCTAACGTTGGTGTCTGCATAGTTGTAGCTGTTTCACTCACATCCTGCTTCTCTTTCTGCTGCATGTTCCTCTGCAGGTTTTTTTTTCCTTCCCTCTTAAATACCTTATCACAGATGCACTACCACCATCACTGATTGACTTGGCCTTGGCCAGAGATGGGTCCAACTTGAAGCTAGGGAAGCTTCTAGCAGCTTCTCACTGTAGCCCCTGCCCCACTACCAAAACCCCACCACATAAACCCAATACAGCTATTGAGAAATGACAGGAGCCACTTCTAGGAATATCCACCCAGACTTAATGATAGAGGAGACTGTGAACCAAGGGAGATCCCAGACAGGCTTTGGGTGGGTGTAGGAACTGACAAGAGTTGTACAAACCCATAAGGGGACATGCAGAGGAAGGAGGAGCAGGGAAGAGCAACAAGGAGGGTAAACAAATGTCATGGTTTAGGCCCAGTGCGTAACTGAGCACCACAATGCCCCAAAAAAGGGCTAGTCAAAATAATGACTTGGAGGGCTTCTCACCACTTAAAAAAGTCACAAGCAAAAGACATAAGGAATAAAAAAACCAAAACAATTTTAATTTGTTACCAACATCAGAGTAGAACAATGGAAGATACAACCAGATCTTAAAGTCAAACACCTTCCACCCACCCCTCCCTTCTTTCCCGGCTCAGGTTTTGTTCCTGGTTTCTTCACCTTCCCTCCCCCCACCCTTTGCCTTGAGGTGCAGGGGGATGGAAGTGGGGGCTGCAGTCAGTTTCAAGCCATGTGGTTCTCAGGAACAGGAAGACTCCGGCCAGTCTCTCTCTCTGCTTCCACATGGTGCCCTTTCCACAGGAGAAAAGTCCAATACAGGTCTGGCCACAGCTGCAGTTTCCCTTATGCACAAAACTGCTTCAGCCCAAGTCCACAGAGCTCCAATCTGGGTCTGCCCACAGTCACAGTTTCCTCACACACGAACTGCCCCAGCTCACAGTGCCCAGAGTCATGGCTTCTTCAGGGGCAGCCACTTGCTTATGATGTGGCCCTGCCCCACCGGTGAACACTACGGACTGCAGCCCAGTCGACCTGGCTCTCGCCATGGGTTGCAAAAGGGGAACCTGGGCTCTGCGTTCTCCTCCCCCTTCCTCCCCTTTTCTTTCCTTCAACCCACCTTGGTGTTCTTCAAAGTTGTTCTCCTCAGGCCCCACTCCTTTCTCCGCTTCAGCTGACTTCTGATGGTTCTGGAGTTCTCGTCTCTCTCTCGCTTTTTTGAGAGGGAGCTGCAGCGGGGCTTAAGCTTAAGTTGCAGGCAGGGCTGGGGCCGTGCCACCTGCAGCTGGGACCACACTCGTCAGGGTGGGCCAGGGCCAGGGCCAGGGCCAGGGCCAGAGAGAGAGAGAGAGAGAGAGAGAGAAGCATGCCCTGCATCCCCCTTAAATACATGAATTTGCAGGGGCGTTGATTGGCTTGGTCCTGGTCAGAGGTGGGTCTGACAAAGGATAAGGGGGAGCTTTTCAGGTGGCTTCTTAAAGGGCCATCTCCATAGCCCTTCCCCTGTTACCAAAGACACAACCAAAAACCCCTCACAGAAAACCCAATACAACAGAAAAGGGTATGAAAGAGGCTGATGATATGTAAGATGGGGCCAGTCAGTGCGCTAGTCTGGCTAAGCCCTGCACCTTATCGCTGCCGTCTGACCTGTCTTCTTGCATCTTCTCACTAAACCTTTTCTTAACTATCTCTTTGTGTAATTTTACTCTCTATCCCACTTATGTGTGTGCATACACGAACTAAGTGCAACCCAGCTACTAGTGAGGCCTCCATGTGTGTGTGAGTAAAAATTGGTGCCAACTGCTGGAGCCAGGCTGGGGGCATCCCTGGCCTTCAATGTCAGCTGCTGGAGCCAGTAGGGTCTCAGCATCAGCTACTAGAGTGAGTAGGGGTCTTTAGCTTCTAATCATATCCTGGTTTGCATCGAAAGCAGTGTGGTGTCATATCAAGGCATATCAAGGATAAGAGGGTC
>NW_010202319.1:0-16372 GCF_000695765.1 Mesitornis unicolor
GTGGTGTAGCAGGTAGCTAACCACCTCTTCAAGGATTACGGAGGCTTTACTGTGCTTTTCATCCCTGTCTTCCTGCTCAGGGGACTGGGTACCCAGAGCACTGCTGGTTTTCCTACTAAAGACTGAGGCAAAGAAGGCTTTAAGTACCTCAGTCTTTTCCTCATTCCCGGTCACTATGTTTCTCCCTGCATCCTCTAAAGGGTGGAGAATCTTCTTAGTCCTCCTTTTTTTGGTATTGTATTTATAGAAACATTTTTTCATGTCTTTAACAGCACTAGCCAGAGTAAATTCTAGCTCAGTGTTATGGTTTAAGGGTTACCAGCCTGAAAAGGAAGGACAGGTGGTGTCTGTAGGACCCTGGAGGGTCAGAGATCAGTACTGTTCCCTCCCCTTTGAGCTCCAGCTAGAGCTCTCTGTTCAGCCAGGCCAGTCTTCTTCCCCGCCAGCTCGTTTTCCGTCACATGGGGATGGCCTGTTCCTGTGCCTTTAAGAGTTCCTTCTTGAAGAGTGTCCACCCTTCCTGGACTCCTTTGCCGTTCAGAACTGCCTCCCAAGGAACTCTGCCAACCAAGTCCCTAAACAGGCCAAAGTCTGCCTGCCAGAAGTCCAAAGTGACAGTTCTGCTAGCCCCACTCCTTGCTTCTCCAAGGACAGAAAACTCTATCATTTCATGATCACAAAGACAGCCTCCAACCATTACATTCCCACAAGACCTTCTCTGTTTGCAAACAGCAGGTCCAGCAGGCCACCTTCACTTGTCGGTTCCTTCACCAGCTGTGTCAGGAAGTTATCTTCCACACACTGCAGGAACCTCCAGGACAGTTCCCTCTCTGCTGTGTTATATTTTCAGCATATATCCAGGAAGTTGAAGTCCTCCACGAGTACAAGGAGAAGCGATCGCGAGGTTTCTCCCAGCTGCCTATGGAATATTTTGTCTATCTCTTCATCCTGGTTAGGTGGTCTATAACAAACACCCACCATGATATCTGACTTGTTGGCCTTCCCCTTGATTCTCACCAATAGGCACTCAACCCTGTTCACAAAGACCTTTTCAACACCAGTCTCTGAGGTGCTGCAACTCACTGTAGCCAGTTCTAAAACCACACCAAGCAGTATCAGCTGAGGCCCAAATCACTGTGTATTTGCTACACGATACTAAATTCAGCCACACTTGGGCAATAACAATTTTCAGACTTCTACCAGTTACCTGCACAATGCCCAATGAAATTTAACATACCGAAACTCACAGCGCTCCTTTCAGTTTGGGCTTATCCTCGGCTGGCATAAGTACAGTTTCACACAGCATGCATAAGAGGAAAGAGCACATTTCCTTTGAAGCATTACACAAAGTAATGACCATTTCTGCTTTGGTAAGATGAGGTTATCACAGAATGCAAAAAGCATGTACACACGATTACATGCAGACAGGTAGCAGGACCTTCATGCTCATGGAAAAGCAGCTATTCTGTGAGTGATCACAGGGAGTCCTCAAAACTTCACAAAACTTTTGTGGCAATGCCATTTTTTGTGGAAAAAAAATTGGCTCTTAACTTTAAGAATTAATGGATTACTCAAATATTTTGTACAGGCATAAGCTAAGAATTCTGTTTATGTTCTGCTGAATTATTTTTTTACTAATTCCTGAGTTCCCGGATTTGGTGTCACATATCTGTATTTATTAACCTTGACATTAGAAAACAAGAAATCGAGTTTTTCTTACACCAAGCAAAATAAGTCCAGAATCCTTTCCCTGATGTTAACAAGCTCTGTACTATTTATTACTGCCCCATAACTCATGCAGCCATTTTCATTAAGACATTACAATGGAAAAACATTTGCAAAATGCCAAAGAAATGACACTATCTTGGGTGAAAGCTTACAGGAGGCATAGAAGACCCGAACTCACGGGTCTTATTTGCACAAGAATCAAAACACCAGCATGTCTTTGCTGTCAATTCCCTAAGCCAACCTGGCTGTCATCTCCTTTTCTTGTATCTCAACTTCTCGTTTTCCTAGAGGAAATTCAAAATTTCAGGGCCGTTAATAAAGAGGTAGGTATATGTTTCACTATGTAGATCCACTCTACAGCCCTAATTGAGTCACAAAACTTCCCTTTAAACTGCATTCTTGCACAAAGTGTGAGGCAAAGCCAGCACAGCAATTTTTACTCCTTTTTCCTTGCTTCTTTGTTTTGATACAGTGCCATGAATAATTCCCAAAGGAGGGGAAAAACACCCTAGTTTGTTAGCACTTTTCAATACAAAATTAATGTTGATAGCAGCAGAGTTCAGAAGCTCACAACCTTGAAAACTGTGGTGACATTTACACTGTCCCACTTAGCTTTAGTTTGGATTGATAGGAGCTGTACAATTCTTTCTCAAAAGCTAATGAGCGCCTGTAACGCAGAGTGAAAAAGAAACGCGAACAGGAAAAGAGCCGTTCTTTGGTTTCTCATCCTTTCCGTTGCCAGGGAAACAGCTTCCCCATCAATGGATGGCATGGGGTCGGACCAGCTGCTTCCTCCCAAGGCTAGCTCCCCGACATCACAAGGCTGCACTGAGCTGATTGGGAATAAAAGATAATAAACACACATCTCTTGAAGAAAGACCAGTTGAAACAAAACTCTGCAGAATTATGAATTTTCTAATTATGTCTTTTGAGCATGGCACCACAAGAATTGTTCTCAGAGACATCATAAATTAAATATCCTGACAAAACATGGTCATTAAAGATCCCCTGCCATCTTTTCGTAAGATTAAACACATTGTTAGTCTCACTGCCTTGGCTGTGCTCCGAGTTGAATTGCATTCTGGACAACACACCTAAATTTCCCTGCTGCTTAAAAGTGATAAAGTTTTCATTGCTTCCTTTTGTAAAGCACCAAAGGGGTCATTGCTGGTGCTGTTATAATGGCTTTATGCCACCAAAATGCCCAGAAGTGACAAACTCATTCCCGAGATGACTCAAGCAAACAAGCTCATAATTCCATCCATAGCAATAACATAGTCTGCTACAAAAAAGTCTGTTATATATGTTCTGTTTAAACACACCATGGTTTGCAAGAAGATGATGATAATAACAAAATTAGACTTGAATAATGAAAGATTAAGATATGATGGGGAAGCTGTAAGGAACATGTGCTCACTACAGTTTTTGATACACCCCAAAGATTTAGTTAGATTTAGGTTCTGACATTTCTGCAGATCTGCACATCACTCACTATTACTTGGAATATAAGTTCAATTTCTACTTCATGACAGTGTTCTGGGAATATAGAATAAACATTCTTATTAAAAGGCAATTAATACATTATATTTTGCCTTGGTCAGCAAGCATGGCCAGCGATACAAGAGAAGAGTAAATTCGTTTCCTGTCCCCACACCTGGGGTTTCAGAGACACAATGACATTGGCAGAACCTGGGCAGCCTCTTGCTCCCAGGATTCATTTCTTGGTGTTTGATGGTGTCAAGCCTTTGTGGAACCTTACAACTCACAGAGAAAGTGACATTCAACAAGCAGCAGAAGGAATAGACTGAAAAGAAACCATCACAAATCCAAAAATGAAAATATAGGAGATAACCCATCCCCACTACATTTTGTGCCTTGTTTTCAATATTATTTATGTTTACACATTTTGCTTTAGTGTTTAAATCACTTGAAATAGAAGAACTGGTATAATAAATTGTCCGATATAAGTTTGCGATTTTTGTTTGTTTGTTAGCTTTTCTCACTGAATACCCCCTACCCTGCTCTCATTCATTCTGGGAAAACAAATGACAGTGAAGTGGTCTAGACTTACATAACTGCCAACAGGATCAAAATCTGTCCCTGGTTTTCTCTTTCTCTATTGTGACATATTCCGTACTTTAACGAGGCACATGATGAGATGTAATTTGAATTTACAGTGTGGAAAAGAATCCCCAGGCACATTACAAACTCATCTGCCAACTGCACACAGCAATTGTTCCTCTCATTTCTAAAACACAACCTCTTCTGCTGGGAACCACACTGACTTTTAATGGCGTCGCAACTGTTTAAGATGGAGAAGACAGACATCATATCCAGTGATAATATCCAAGAGATTGTCAAGCTGATATGTGTTCCTTCAGTGCCTTTCAGAGCACTTCTCAATGGCCTGTGGAAAACTGCCTGAGTGTATTGCGCAGAACTCTTCTCCAGTTGTTTTAACCAGTTTCCCAGCTTGTCTTTGGGAAGAAGAGGCTGCAAATTTTATAATTGACCCCTGTTTGGAAAAGTCACATCCAGCCAGAGGGAAAAAATAATATTATTTTTTTACCAGATGAGAAAGTACAAAAGGATATAGGCAAATATGTGTGAAGAATTATTAGAGTGGTACAAACTGTGGGATTATTCTTGTCTGCAGACTGCCTAGAACTCATGTATTAGGCATCCACAAAATCCTATGGCATTTTTCCTCACTTCAACAATTAACTGCAGGAAATATTTCTGAAGTCCCAGAGAAACCAATTAAAAGGTGTTCCTGAACTGAGGCTCAAGTCACAATTAAGTTTCATAAGACTATCTCATACACTCGACTGAGTTATTTTTAAAAAAAAGAAGTCACCAGAAATGACATTTTATTTCCATTTTGGCAGCTGTGAATCACTCTGGCATATGAATGGACCCCATGATCAGTGACCACAGCAGTCTGAAGAATTTGCCAGTAGGATGTGCAGGAATTTTCTATAGCCAGAAGAGGCCTTTTGCATACACCTCACAGTGCTTCCTTGCTTGCTTTGGTGGCAAGGAGAACTCAGCTGCATGAAAGACAGGGTTTTGCAAGCTTACTTGCTGGGTCTGCTCAACAGAGATGCAAGATATACAACTGCACAGCATCTGATTTGTAAAGGGTACAGCGAGTTGTGGAAGCAGTGAGGGATTGGGGGCAGGGGGTGGGTAGAATAAAAGAAGAGCTACATGTCATTTCCCAGAGGAAGCAAAGACTTGAATACCTGAAGATTAGCAATAAGCTGAGGAAGAAGCAATGCAGACAAGCTACACACTGAAGAATCAGTCAAAAGTACAAATCCACCCTTTTGAAAACACAAAACTTGGCACTCTTGGGAGGAAAGAGATGACCAAGGAGTATGTATGAGACAATCTTATTGTCAGTACAGAGCAGCTGTTCTCCCATCAGCAAGGACCTTCCTGCCACAGAGGGAACATCACTGAGGGAAGCAGAGACAAAGACTTTCCATTACACTGAGTTATGGCTTCACAAGGAAGCATGAAATCAATGCTAATCCCAGCTACTTGTAGGCTTGTGACTCAGCAATTGATGATTTTTGTGGCATGCCACTTTTCACTAAGCAGAAACAAAGTCCCTCTAAGCCTGCGGAAAACCAGATCAGCTTACGGTCCCCGACAGCTCCTCCAGTTACGCCTCGGTCGGTATTCATGCAAGAAAACATACAAAAGGGAAAATGTGAACTTCTTCTCATAGCTGAAACCCTTTCCCAATTCCAGTCCCTGCTGCCGCTCTCACACCTGCCCCTATCCCTGCGCTGGTGACGATGGTGCAGAGAGGTGACCAAGGTTGCAGGGTTCAGTCCTTTGTCACTGCTGCCTCTGCCCTTGTTTAGGGGAGACGGCTGCAGCACTAGGTCTCAACCCATCAGTTAATATTTCATAATCTCTTCATAATAAGAAAAGACAGACAAAAATCAGACTTTAGATTGTTCAGGGAGTTAGAACAAAACGTGGCATTAAGCAACCCATCTCTCTGCCCATATCTGAATCCTTTCCCTAGGTTGGCCATTGTATAAAATAATAGGAGAATATTATATTTGGTATTTTTAAACCAAACTTGTAACAAAAGTTGGCAGAGAATCCACTTGCTAAAAAATACTGCATTATCTACTTTAAAAGAAATGCGTGCAATGGTAATCTTTGTCAAGATTTCACCAATCCATAAAGAATATAGTTTCAAAAAAACAACTGCATAGGTTGGGAAAGCAAATGGTGAACAAAAAAACAATGGCAATTTGTCACTTACTAAAAAAACCAACAAACTGTTTGAATGGTTAACTATTTTACCATTCATCTTCCTACAGCTAAGCACAGTGCAACAGATATTAGCATATTCTCACTCATGCTGTATATGTATTTATTAGCTAGTAATCATGCTGCTATCACAGTTAAAACCTGTACTACATATGTAGTCATGAAAGTAACACCATTAAATAAATAATATAGCTCTAATATCACTGAAAAGCAACTTTTGTGAAAGATTACTGATAGGAAATATCTTAATCCATATTTTTATTTTTACTACAAAAGTCAGATAATGAATATAGGCATATTCATTTCTGTTCAAAGCCTAAAGCTTCAAGGAAAATAATCAGATCTCTATTTTGATTCACAGATAAATCCCCGCTGTATGAAGCTCCTTAAGCAAAAAACAGCCTTCCAACTTTCACTCTCTTAACTCTACTTTTCTACTAGACACACACGAGTCAGCTCTGAGTTAATAAGAGTAGCCCAAATACACCAAATTAAGATCAAATCCATAGTGAATCTCTTCTGAGATTCAAAATATTTTATTTTCACTTTTCTCATAGCTTTTCTCATTTTAGTTTTGGCCCCAAAGGAATATGTTGCTATAAATTACCTATTCTCAGAATATGTTCCGTGCTAGAGAAAATTAAGAAATCCCAGGAGAAGTTCTGCTATGAGATTTCCACATGAATTTTCTATAGCCTGAAGGTTTGATTAAGATCTGAAAACATGCAGTGTTAAATGGATGGAGCTTCCAACTCCACATTGCAGAACTGAAAGAAAGGCCACCAATCACTGTAACCCAGGTGTTACTCAGCAATCTCCTTTGGATCAGGTTTGGCAATTCCTTAGCACCAGTAAGTTAACTATACACTCTGCCAGCCAATTTTCAACAGCAATAAACCCCATGTAAAGCTTATAACTCATATAACTGCAGCTGGGTATTAATATCAGTTGATTGTTATTCACCAACAGGCAGACTACTAGGAGAAGGCAGGGAAATCAGCCCTCACACCAGTATGAGCCACCACAGCAAATGGTCCTCATCATGGGATAACACTGCATCCTCATGCCATCTCGTTAGACTTGCACCTTAGTACCTCCCTCAGCTGTGCACCAAGGCTAACATCAGCCTATCTCTAGAACTACAGAGAACTAGAAACCTTTCCCAGCAAGCATAGCGTGACTTTAAATTGAAGCCTCGATCCAATGCTTATGTGTCTAAGGTCAGTGAAGTTTAGATGGGATTGCATCACAGCAATATGTTCACCTGGACTATACCAAAGGCCCAGATACAGCTAGATTTTGTCTGCTGTAGCTTTGCATTTCCCTCACATTCTATTTGAGGTCTACAGTTGTCCTGGTGGGCTTTAATCACCCAGGAGCACTTTAAGCAGATCTTTATTTCCCAATATCCAAATAGCACTTTTTCATTTTCCTTTTACTGTTCTTGAGTCTCACTGTACCTCAATGATGATATATGAACAGCAGTTATACTCTAGGGAATCTGTCTCCATCTGCTTTCCTGCACCCCCACCACATCCTTGTGCAGCTTGATACCATGGGGGTCATCCTTCAATTCTGCAAGCTTTATCAGTATTTTCCATGGATGGGTGATAATTTTCTTCTAAAAATCATGTTATTTTTCCCCATTTTTACATCTTTAGCACTGAAACAGCACTTCTCACTTGCACATCTCAGAGGGCAAGAACAGTATTAACCTCCAAAGTCAAAATTTTTCCTAATTGTCAAGAACTCTGCTTATGTTCACTCACTTTGAAAACCTTGCTCAAATCTCTAAAATCACAAGTCAGAGAGATTCAGTTACAAATGGGAGCAATCCACGTCTCTTTCAGTCCCTCTCTCTGTCAGACACCCACACACACTCCAAAGAGCCCCTAATATAAAAATGCCAACCACAGCTACAGGACAATGAAACAACGCTTCTGATTTACAGAAGTATTACCCAAGGAGAGAGACTTTTCATTGTGAAATTGAAGACTAAAAGCTACAATGTAAATTGACCTGCTCATAAACAAAACATGAAAGAAAGAAGATAAATCAAAAATTGAAAAATACTCAATAAAAGGCAGAATGCACCTCTGTTACAAGTAAAAGTTTCCTCTCAAATTTCAGCAGGTCTAAGCAGAATCATCACAGCTAAGAATCTAGCACGTGGACAAGGTAAGGAAGAAGGAAAACACTTCTAGTTAAGACTCAGCTTGAGCTGTTCATGCACCTGAAGAGGACAGACACCCACCTCTCTGGTGTTAATACCCTGAGAATTAGAAAATATGTGCACATACCACATCTCTAATGATTAATTTACTTGGTTATGCGACCTTTTAGGAGTAAGAAGTACTAGCATAGTCAATGCAACATCCAGAAGGCAGAGCACCGTTCTCTTTTTTAAAATTTGCTGTGGTCGAATCAAAAGCTTTAATAACAAAGCGAAATGGCACACTCCTGCAAGGCACTGAATGATGTGGAGTGAGACAGATGTGCTGAGCATCATTATTCACCAAAACAAACAGATTACATACAGCCAACTGCATGCTTGTTGTTAGTGTTGCACTCATTCACTTTCTATCGCAGATGGAGTTGCACTCATTTGCTTAACTTGCTTCCCTCAAAAAATCAGTTGAAGGGAAGGTGACTTAAAGTAGATGAGAGCAGAGCTGAAATAAGAGGAGAGTTCTGTTAGTTCAGCGTATGCAATTCCTACCTCTAGTTGTGAGAAGCATCTCACAGAGCAAGCACAACACTTAATGTTAACATGTCTAGACTGCAGACTGCAGTAAGTTGTCAGACCAGAGCTAGCTTTAAACTTGTTTTCAGGGTGCTGAAAACAAAACTGCCATGATGTTAGAGAGCTCTGGAAGAGTTACTTTATCATAAATCTCTAAATACACAGAGCCTAAGACTTGCAGGATAAGATCAAGAGGCTGCAAGTCTGTTCAAATGCCAACCAAGCAGGTCCTTTTTATAAACAAGGAATTTATTAACATGCTTAAGACACGCAGCTGACAAATACATTATTGTTTGCTTTACAGTAGCATCTAGAAAGGCCTCCAGCTGAGATAAGGACTCCCAGCTGCATTAAACACTATGTATACATATCGCAATAGACAGGCTCCATTCAGAAAAGTTTACAATGTTCAATGTACTGTGCAACTGTTTGCCCAGTTCTGCTTGTCAGCAATGCTGCACTCTAAACCCCGTATTTCACATCTGTATCTTTTAGTGATGAATTAAGGATTTCATGTAAAAACACTAGCTTGCCAACCTGGTGCTATATTATACCCACCAGACCTCCAATAACTGATTTTGATGGTATGTTAGTTAAACACAAGGAAAGTCTAAAATCTTCATATTTCTTTAACATAGTATTAAATATTGTAACGGTAACTCAAGTGCTAGTTAGCCTGGTCTGCTTTACACAGTCATATGTCAGTCTTCTATAAAGAAACATGTGACGACTCATAAAAATCTAAAACATTTCCCTTGGTGTTCAGTATTTTATTACATAGATGCCAATTATGTTTGAAGCAGCAGACTGCACAAGCCCGAACAGTCACCTATTATATGAATGATTCCATTGATTCCTATACTACAGAGAGTTATGCTTTCATATATCATACTGAATAGGATTTGTTTCCACAGACACTGGGG
The DNA here is from genome assembly GCF_000695765.1 of Mesitornis unicolor. Classification (NCBI taxonomy): domain Eukaryota; kingdom Metazoa; phylum Chordata; class Aves; order Mesitornithiformes; family Mesitornithidae; genus Mesitornis; species Mesitornis unicolor. The sequence goes on from NW_010202319.1 coordinate 9,691, forward strand.
GTAAACTATTGGTGAAAGCGCTTTTGTAGGTTATAGGTACCTCCACTGTGCTCGACCTTACTCAAAGATTTCCAAGGCTTCAAATAATAGATCTTCCCCCTACCACAACCCCCATTGCCTTTTTCTTTTAAAACAAGCTTTGCTATGAGAAAAAAGCAACTAATTTTACAGATATACACTAACAGTCATTGTGTTCAACACAATTTAACAGGACTGAATTAAAGAAAGGAGCTTGAAAATTACCTAAGATCAACAGCAGGTTGTCCTCTAAAAATACCTAATTCATGGAGCACTCTGTGAAGACAAGCGTCCAGCTCATGCAGATGTATACAATACAAGACCTTGGGATATACAACACACTGAAATCAGTCCTCTAAAAAGAAGTTCTTCAGAACTCTGTTCCTCATTAAAGAAACGTGACATTTCCTAAGTCACACGTAAGTTTAACATGGTCAGTATAACACTTTGAAACCATGAAAATATTCAGTCACATACAAGACATCTGTTCTTGCAAAACCAACATTTATCACTTAGAAATGTCGCATGGCTGCTTTTAACAACTCAGCTGCTGCTGACTGCTTCCTTGGAAGAAGTATGAATTCCTGCTGGAGCATCAGGCCACAGGCAGGAAAGACACCCCACAAGGCAGGAGTGGTATGGACAGAGCACATACTGTCACACTGTTCTCAGCATTAAAATCATTGAAGTAACCCCCAAGAGAGGGCAAGAGGCCCAGCATTTCTCATGGACTGCGTATGCCACTCAAAGTGAGAGGTGTCTCCTGGCAGGTGGAGTTAGGAATCTGAAGACCCTGAATGAGCCCACTTCTTCCACTTCAGTGGAGGCAGAGCTTCTCAGTTCAGACTGGGATAAGACTAGGCTATATGAAAGTCAAAGAAAGGTGCAGGATGGCAGATGGCAACTTCATTTCATACCCAAGAGACTTAGAGTTGGTGTTTTATTTGCACCCCTTATTTGTAACCTGCAAGCCTGATGAGTAGGATACAACAATAGAAAATTTAAATCACTGTCTTATTTTTGCCTGATTGGTCTGGTGAACTCCCCTAGAATGATAGTTTCTGTCAAAATACCATTTCAAAGTGAAAAAAAAAATCTTTATTCTGTTGGTTGCTCTGAAAGAACTGAGACCCTGGGGATGAAGTCTACTACTTAACACCAAATATTATCAAGTCTTCTCCAGTGTGTCCTGCTCATCTATGGAGATACTTTCTATGCTATAGCCACCTATTTGCTCATTTTATTTTAGTCTTCCTCCTCAAAAAATTTCCAACTAGCCTCATGTCCCCTCAACTTCTTTTTCTGTTTCTCAGACTATATTTTTCACTTTATCTCTCCAACATCAGTATCTACTTAGCTTTCCCTCACAGAGGCAATCTCAAGTACTAACAGGTCCTTCCCTGCTGTTTCTTCACATTTTATCGCTTCCTCTCCTGTAGGTATCCTGCCACAAATTATTTTCTGCCTGCCTTTTCCATCATTGTTTTATTCTGTCTCAGTCCATTGCACCATTAACTCTATTGCTACCTTTTTTTCTCTAGAAATACCTTTGAGCTTGCTTGGTGCCTGCAAGCCCAGCATTCACAGAAGGGAAACATTTTGTCCCACTTAAGAGAGGTCATTGTTGCTCAGCATTGCCTTGCAATAGCTTGTCTAGTCCATGCAAAAGATTTAAGCAATGTATGGCTACTGCCCCATTTTAGCTTTTTGAAAGTAATGGAAGGCAAAAGTTCATGAGACTTCCATGAGAGATCATGAAAGCCCTGGATGATACCTCAGATATGTTGGTCACAATTGTACCAGGAGCATTCATAAAGGCACCTTTAGAGGCTCCACTGGGCCAAGATGCCATCATGCTTTCTCCCTCTTCAAGTTATGTGGTAATTACTCTTGGCTTTACTGAGAGTCCCTGTAAAGTATAATACAGCAGTCTGCAAATACTTAAATAAAATCATATCAGCCCAGGTTGTGAAATGTCAGGTATACTTTATTCAGATGATTTCTTACACCTGGTCAAGCCCAGGCTTAGTTCTGCATCCTACAGATACACAGAGATGGTTCTTGTTGGAAAACCTATGATGGGCAGCACTCAGACACTCGCGGTCCAAGAGCATGCCAACAGAGCATAGCTGCAAAGACAACTGGAGACAAATGAGCACTGCCCAAAGCATGGGTCAAAAAACAAACTGGTTGAAGGTGCACCTTCTCACCACATCTCCACCACATAGGGATGAATGAAGCATAAGACTGCAGGAGTTAAAAGGAGATTAATAATTTGTATGAGAGGTAAATGCTTCCCTAAAGGATCAGATTCCATAAGTGCTTCTGCCACAGCATTTCTACTGAGATCAAGCAAATTACTTAAAATCCATCTTCTGTAAAAAGTCACTGAGATCTATAACATATCTAAATAGATTTGTCTGCAGTGGAGATTAGGTATGTAAAGAACTTGAGGAAACTGTGCTGTGTGTGTCTGCTTTCTAAGTAGTCACCTGAAAGTCATTAGATCTAATCAGCAGAAATGCTGAGCACTCATGGACCCAACAGAAGACAAGAAAAACATTATTTCACTTTATTAAATAGATGATGTTGCATATTGGTTGGATGAGCTGCTAACAACCAGTGGGCATTTCTGGCCTCACCTGAATTCCCAATCTTTAAAATAGGAACTTTGACATGGCTTTACTCCCCTAGGCTAATTTGAAGATAAAATCAGCATCTGTAAGGTATTCAGACACAGTGCTGAGAAGCACCATACAGAAACCCATGGGATTATTAGTAGTTTTTCCATCATAGTACATGTGCTCATTAATAAATCAGTGTTCACCTTTTCTACCAGAACAGAAAGAGGTCCTACAGGAGGTGTGATTAAAGGCTGAATTGTAATACATATTCACAGAAGGGCCATATTACAGTAGCCAGGGCAGTTTCTCCTCACAGGAAGTTGCAAAATTTGGATTAAATTGTATGGAAAAAAATTCAACTCTGGGAAAAACAAATCTTCTAAACTGCAGCTCCTGACTTGCTCTAATTTAGGGCTTGTTGTTTCAACTTTGTGTATTTAGATACCCACAGTGAAACTGCTGATGGATTAGCTTGTTCTGAAGATATAATGAAACAAGTAGAAAGAGTAGTAACATTACTTTCTTGCCTTGTAATTAAAAGGTTGTGCTAACTATTCCCTTTGGGTCAGGAATTCTTTTAAAGGTAGTATATAGTGGTGCTGTAACATATAGAAGAGACTTTCTATAAGTTATTATGTCTGTAAGAATCTGCAAAAGTGTTTATTCTGTTGGAAGAGGGGGGATGAAGCTATCATGTAGCCAAATGTTTTAAGTAACATGATTCGCTGCTTATTAAAAACTAACGGAATTTCTTTCAAGCTTCTGCAATTGCATCAGATTTTGACAGTGTGAAGATACTAACTTGCGTTTTACAAATCCAATAATATGGCAAAAGGAAAGCAGGAGTCAAACACAAATTAGCAACTCATCATGTTGTAAAATACAGTCTTATGGTGGATGACCTGATCATGCAACTCAGCCTGTAAGTTAGATGAGCTACTGGGATAGATTTTCTGAAATACTCATCCACAAAACATACCTAAAATAAATCCACATACTTTCTGTAGCCTAAACTATAGATACATGGTGGATATAGAGAACTGAGGTTTGGGTTGGTTTTTTTCCAGATATGGCTAATAAACCAGCACAAGTCAAGACACGGATGTAGAAAGCCACCAGCTCAACTCTTCCACGACTGAAAGTGCACCAGCAGTGTACATCAAATGTTAAAAGCCCATTAACTCTCTCCCACTGCTTGTCAAATATGCATACAAAAAAATGAGAGATGAGCATCTGTAATCAGGAAGTGCCTTTGCATAAAAGGAATCCGAGGTGCATGGAAATAGCACTCTGTGAACCAGCCACCTTCAGAAATGCAGATGCCCAGGCACAATCAGCCCATTCGCTTACACCATGTACTTGGGTATGGTGTGTCATGGCAATTACGTGACAATCACATATACACTCTGCAGAGTACATTCATTTTGCTGACAACAGTAATAAAGTTATTGTTAGTCAACACAAAGAAACATCTCCCTTAGTGATGATCTTAATTACTTGAGAGGAAGAATATAAAAAGGCAGGGCTTCTCAGCTACTTCTAAGAATGACTGCATTGGATGTGGGTGAGCAGGAGGACCTGGACTTGGTGGGACAGATGTATTTTACTCACTGCAAGGGGACTGTACCTAAATAAAAATGTTTTTTCTTAACAAGCTTTCTGAATCAACACTTGCCTCTCTCCATTTATCAGTAGCCTATCTGTAAAATAATATTTCTTTAGCTCACAAATACTTGGAGTGCAATTTTTGTAACGTGCTATATTCTTGTCTAAAAGGCACTTAGAGAAGTACCAAGCATTAGAAGATGCATTAGCTGACACAAAGTTAGCTTGACCCTTTTAATGTTTGGCATCATCATGGGAATAAGCAAATGCATTTACAAGGCATGCATGCCCTCAAACATGAAAAGAAGCTAGCCAAGAATAAATAAACCTAACTGAACTGCAAATCCGCATAAAGCCAAGCAAATACAGTTCAATGCAAGTAGGAATTATACTTGCATTTTTTTGTTTGGTTGGTTTTGGGGTTTTTTTTGTCTAACAGGAATACTTTCTGTTTAATACTTCCAGATAGTTTCCTATGGATGAAGACCATGGAGTTTTAAATAGAGTTCACTCAACACGAGGTTACATTTGTCTTTAAATGTCAGCCATCCAAACCTCGATGGTACACAAATACAGTTCTCAAGAATGAGGTCTTCAGAAGATCAATTGGGACCTGCTGCTATTTCAGATTTTTAAGGAATAATTTCCACCCATCACTCCTGATCTGTAACTTTTACCTACTTCCACACTGAAGCCCCAAATAGGGATATACAAAGAGCAGACTAGATGCCAAACTTAACATGAAGGCACCACACACATCTGAGAAAGGATGCGTGAATGGAAGAACTACATAACGATGTCTGAATTACAGAAAGGACCAATGTTCTCCCTCTGAAGGCTAATAAAAACTGCTAATCTGTGAATGATCTCTACTCTCTCAACACTAATTATGCAATGCTCTTACCTCTCTGACATGCTCCTTTTGGATTGCCAACTTTCCCATACATGCTGATTTTCTGTACTGCTCCTTGGTTCCAATGGCTTGTACCTCCTGCTACAGCTCAGTTTGTTATTTGAAGACCCTTGCAGCGACGGGTCCTTGGTTAGGAAGGAGACCATAGATATGATGACATTTTGCTCTCCTGGAAACTGCTTCGGTATCCTTCCCTATAAAACAGAGATGGAGTTCAGCTCAGAGTGCTCTGAGGTTCTGTTTGCTGAGGCTAATAAGGCACTTAGAGCACCTAACAGCATACAGGTGCTACGCATTAATATTTTTAGGATTGCATACTTCAGTTTCACATTTATATATATCTAAATAAATTACCTTTGTCATACAAAACTGATTTGAAGACCAACTGTCCTTTCCACAATCTCAGTTGTATGGGAAGAATACATATTATTCATCAACTGAAAAGCTGCAGAAGTTAGTGACAGCAGAAACATTCACATGCATCTTCCCAGTAAAACATCAAGAGCAAGGAGTCAAGAACAGCTCACAAAAACCCACAGTTCAAAATTTGTGTGTATAATATGTTCTTAACAGTAAAAAGCACTTCTTTTTTTAAAGATAAGAGAAAGTTCTCTTCTTTGGAGAAGAGCTTCACAGTGTATAATTCAACTTCTGTTTCAAAAATGAAAAGCAAAACAAACAAAATTCTTCACTGATCAAGCTACAGTCATAGACCTCACAGAAAACAAGTCTTCACAGTATCCAAGAACCAAACCTGGACAAAGTCTTCAACTCTCCACTAGCCAGAGGCTGTATATGGCACTTCATGCCCCACCTTTCAAACTTCGCTTCTTATCTGTCTTGGCAAAAATAAAAAATCTTGAATCCTGTCTCTGGAATTGCATAGCCCTCTACGTTTAACTTCATTACCATGACAAAAGAGTCCTTATGATTCCTCCTACACAGGAGTACAGGAAGAAAAACTTGTAAATTGGCAGTGACATCATCTGTTAGAAAATGATTCACACTTCATGAAACATCAGGGAAAATTAAATTTACTCTCAACCACCCCAAAGCTCTTTCACTGAATCAGTCTGTGGCAGAAATGATAGTAGGAGATGTAAATCCTTTATTTTAGAAAGACAAGGATTTTGTAATGAGCTAGAGTGCATAGAGCAGAATTACCATATACTGTCACTGAAATATATTTCCCCTGTGATTTTGCCAAAAAAGGTATGAAACTGGGATAGAAAATAAAACAGGTGATGCTAGAGGCAGAAAGTGAATTAATACGCATCACCAGCAATATGTGACCAGCTTACAAAAGGGGGAGGGTTGCATGACTGACAGTACCAGAAGATGAGCGGTTTAATATTCTCTCAGAAGCTGCCCTATCCTCAGAACATAGCCACACCTGAATGCATTGCAACTTTCACATCCACTGCTTGGCTGACAACGTGCTGAAGAAATGGAGAAAATTTTAACACGTGAAGGATAAAGGTTCTCCACATCTCTTTGAAGCTTGCTGAACCCTGACAAAAAG
>NW_010202319.1:16403-34208 GCF_000695765.1 Mesitornis unicolor
TATTGCCTAGTTTTCTTTACAGAATTCCTCAGCTGTACCTGCTACTTCCATTTATATTATAGCAGTGCCCATGATGAGCAGACATTTGCAGACAAATGTGAAGGATCTTGCCTTGCCACAGACTATAGCTGATTGAATGACATAACTTTCAGACTGGTATCATTTTCTGTCCATGGGTCAAAGCATTGCGATTACCAAATAAATTAGACATGAGCACCACACAATAGAAGAGAACTTCTCTAAAAAGTTGTCATTGATGAAGATAAATCAAGTTACCTCCACTCATGTAAATCTACCTTCAGCAAAAGCTACCACATGCTGAAAGGAGTGATATTTATCTAGCTTTGCAGAGAAGACAAGCTTGAATTTCCATTTCTGTGCTGAAGAGATGGAAAAAAGGAAAGACTTAAATAGCTGTAAATGAAGTATCCTACAGCCTTCCTCTTAGCTCTTAATGGTACAGTCCAACTGACATAAGGACCACGGGGACACAGGAGAGCATGTGAGCATTGTTTGGGACAAACCTCAGTAGTCAGTATCTGAACCATACGAAGGCAACCAGGCTACATGATTCCAGCAAAATATTAACCTGGACATTAGTCAAAAAGTTTCCAGAACTTTGCAAACAAACCTGGGCACCGATTCAAGCGAGCAAGACCTTGAATACAGTCTTGCCTCAAAACTACAGGAAGCTTATTGTTTCATGCAATTTTGATGGAAAAACACAGCTGTACTGACAGCTCTTGTCATGATTCAATGTCCTTTTCGGAGCACCTCATTGACAAGCTGGCAACTAGCCACAAGCACAGCAAGAAAATAAATGAAATGTACCTTCCTGTTTCCGTCCAATTCTGAAAAAGGCACTCGTACTGCAGCAAGTGATAAGACAACCCACACCTGCTACCAGTTTCTTTCTTACATTTTTTAAAATCAACTACCAATTTTAATAATGTAATTTTATATAAGTAATTGGATCAGTATAACCTTGCACACAATTTTAAGCTCAAACAGAAAAATAAAATTAAAGAACTATTTAAAATAAATTTTTATGTAAAAGATGCCTAAGAAACATAGAAATTAATCTGAGATTCACATGGTTTTAAGCCAAGCTCTGCTTTTCCTCACGCTAGAAGTGGAAGAAGAGTCATGCAAGTTCAGCTCTCCACCCAGGCTGGTCAGCCCTCACAGGAAGGGCTCTCTGTTCATACAGCACTTTCTGGGATATAAGCTTCCACCTGTACAACCTGATACATTGCAGCATGCACTACCCAGTGCCTGATTGCTACACAGTACATCTGCAGGCCTTACTAAGTTTATACTCAAGTAAGAATCTCTTTATTTCAATCGTAGTCTTGTTATGATTAAAAGCTTATGTTTATTTACACAATTTTAGAAGTTACAAAAATGGAAATTCTCTGCCATTTCATAACATTTTTTCAATAGTACTAAAAGGTCAACCCAATAAATAATTCTGAAACAATCCCATAATATTAATTTTACTATTATAAAACTGTAGAATTTGTGTCTTCCTGATCAATAATGAATAAAAGGAGAGGCAAACCAATTACTGTCTCTTCTAAAGAGTAACTTCGTATACTTCTCCCTCTGCTCTGAGAGTAAAGTGGAAATATTAGCTCTATGTCACACTGTTAATGTCTTTGATGGCCCAGCAGGGGAAGAACCACCAGTGGACTTGTGTTGGTTTTTATCTTACTGGTGCTATCAGGGTGGAATAAACCCCTAAGTCTGGGATTAGTAGCAGAAGGTTTGGGTTTGTTTTCTTCTTTTGCTTTACACGTTTTGCACCTCAACATCAAACCCAACAGAAAACAAAACCTATCCTAGAGCATGTAGCACTGCTTAAGTGCTCAGAAAGATAGTTCAAAAGAAATAACAGGATTGCACCCTTTGATTAGCTAACTTCTATGCTAATATGAGAGTTTGCAACAGGGCTCCTGGGGCAGTAGAGTAGAACTATTTAAGCATAATAGTTAAACAAAACAAAAAGGAGAAAGCAAGATCACACATTGACACACACCCTTCTTTATCCTACATTAAGCAGAACATAAAATCCGTAATGCGGTTTCTTCACAGGAAAATAGTGTTTTTCACAGTGCTGGTTGAACAGCTCCACAAGTCTCTTGCCATTCCCCTGTTTTGCATGCAATTCATCTTGTGATCCCTCTCCAGAGCAGTCAAACATAGCAGCCACAGGCTCGCAACTGCCCTTCTCAAAACTCCAGATTCTGGCCAGCCAGGCTCCCCCTCAGTCCAGGGATCCACATGGGTCTCTCCACCAGAGGAAGGAAGTGGTAAACTGCTCTCATATGATGGTCAGAGATAACTGAAGTTTTCACCTCACTTCATGATTATGTACAATTTAATATTTTGCATTTTTCAGCTGCAGAAAATTCAGTCTCACCATCACTATACTTGTTACATAAATCCCTCATTATTATTGTTTTTCCACAATGTAACTATCGCTAATATTCACCACTAATGGATCATTGTAACTATTAACTGCAACTTCAAGGTTATCTTTATTAGAAATGTCAGGCTCTACAAGGAAATAAGAGAGCCAGGGGCAGAGCAACCAAAGGAAAAGTTTATCTGGAGACTCAAGAGGATGGCAAGTCATCTTTTCAACAATTAGGTTTATTTCTGGATTCTGGCTCAGCTCAGATTGTCACCAACACAGATTTTATATTAAAAAAAACCAAAAAACAACAAAACCAACAACAAAAAAAGGAGGCTGATCCTTCCAAAGGTAGTTTAATAAACAATATACTCGACAAGCACCACACTGCAAGATAAATGAGGCAGCAACTATGGTTTTCCTACATTCCTGAACTCCTACTTCTTGCCACTTATCTTAATACTGCCTTGCCTTCATTCTCCTAAGGACTGGATACCTTTCTTTTGAAACAAGAGTCAGAAATCAGGTCCTAGCTAGCAGTGATTCCCTGAGTTAAACCTTGCAACCCAGTCAGTGGTTACTTTTTTTGAAAGATACCTTTGGACAACATGAAATCAAGGCCTGTAAACTCCATCTGGGAAATGTTAAAGCAGCTCAGATTTATATGAAATATAAACTTGGGTTTGGCTTACCAATGTGTTTTTAAAATGCATAGTGAAAATAGGCTCAGAATCTACTTTCAACATAAAAATGTTTTCATTTTAATTGGAATGTTCTCTCTCTATTAACCTACCATCCTGATGAACCCCAGACTACTCCAATCAATGTATGATCTGCTGCATTAACTGTATACGTATCATCACTCTTTCTCACTGAATGCCAGCAGTCTATTGGACAGAGTCACCTAAAGAAGTTTTCTGCTTTGTTTGTTGACCATGGTGATTTTGTACATATTCTTGATGCTCCAAAGCAGCACAGGGTACACCCACAGGACAGGATCACCAAATGTCTGAGGAAAGGACAACTTGTAGAGATGTAACATTTCTGTTATCTACTTGGTACACACATGCAGCTCTAAGACAACTTAACACATAGGCAAAGCTGTTGCAGGTGCACAGAACATAAGCATAGTCTCCCAATCAAGTTTGATAATGGCTTCTTTACCACGATGTGGCTACCTTAATTTTTTACTAAGGGTGGTTTTGCAACACACCATAAAAGGGCTGAAAAAGGAGATATCAGATCATGTATATTTTTTCTCTAAAAATCAAAGCACAGTATTTCAACAAGTTCATTCCAAATTTTAAGAAACTACAGCCCATTTGAGTGCATGCAGTTTTAACTATTACTGCCTGTATACTTGAGTAGGAGTGCAACATTAGGAAGCTACCAGCTGCAGCCACTGGTTATCAAAAAACCACAGTCCAGGCAAAACACTTCTTTAAAAGCAGCTCTACCAATCAACCTGGGAACATTAGGGTGACACTTACAAGCAGCCTGATCAAAGGAGAAATGTACAGAACTCAGGACAGATATCAAAGCAAAAAAGGTGTCCTTTTGCAAGGAGGAGGAATATACATGACTTCCCAGCACACTCCCTGGCAACAGACACCTGGAGCTCCCATCAATAAAAATAACATATCCCGAAGAAGGAGTAAACATCTTGGCCAATATAACATCTTCCTTTGACAGTGGTAATACATCATTTTATTTGTTATGGTGACTGTTCCTACAGCACTTACATTGCAGAGAGCAGAAGACAATTCTCCTCTTTCAAAAAAATGCCCCAGTTTTTGAGTAAGCACAAGAGAGTCCATTCCAAGGCAGACTAATTTAGATAAGTTGGAAAATCCCAACATACAGTTTGTCAAAAAAACTAAAAAAAGTATTTTGACAATTTTCTTGAAAAGATGAAAAATGTTTTAGTGTTATGATCCTTTCTATTCATCTTCTTATTAACATAAAAATGAGTGGGCAGATTGAGTATGTTCTATGCCAGTCTACTTTGTTCCCAATCTGTACACAGTTCCTGTCTATCTTGAGGAAAGATGGACTAGATGGGAAAAAAACAAAACCAAAACAAAATATGCTACAGATTTGTAAACGTCTCCTTCCAATTTCAGCATACCTTAAGAGCTATTAGCCAATTCCCTTTATTAGTAATAAAAAAACACTCATCTACTAAAGATGCACTTCCACTATCAGTGTCATCCTTCTGTTCTCAGGGCAGGACCTTCTCTGCACTGGCAATGGCTGGCATCGTGTATCCCAAAAGGCCTATGTAACAGCAGTAAAACTCCTGGCTCTTAGGTATGGCCTTAGCTTCTGCTCTTTAAAGTCTCCGCACAATTATAATCTTCTTCTACCATAATTACTTTGATAAGCTACATATTCATCTTTGGGAGGGTCATCAGTAACGATTTCCTGCTCAATCCTACTGTTTCTCATTTCAAAACAAGAGTTAGCATCCAATGTATTTACTCGTTTTTATGCTATTTCAAAAGCTTCTCCAAAGTGACTGCATGGCAGAATCAGTAACAGGATTGCTCTACAAGAGAGATGCTTTTATGTGCACAAATGGCTAGTTAATATAAAAACACGCATCAATAAATAATGTTTAAAAACATATGGAAGGTTTACAGGTTTTATAGGAACCAGTAAACATGGCTAAGCAATGCTGGTGGCTTCCTTTATGCAGTGTTTTATGGACACCCAAAAAAACTCACCAAAAAAAACTCAAACCAAAACAACCCCCTCACACACATACACAAGAATATAAATGCTAATGTGTCTTTCCCTGTTCTATCTCCCCCTGCTCCTAAAGAGTAGCCAGTAAAATATATTTTCTTCACTGATTTGCAAAAGCTATTTTTCCCAACTGGGTTCTTAAGCTGCACACTGCACTCTGTAAAAAATATTTAGCCTGATTTACAAAATCTATTTCTCTCCTTGGGCCTTTAAGCTGCTGTTGCAAAAGTGATAAAGGTGTTCTCATTCAGACTTTTATTGTTCCTGGGCCCCTTGCCACCTGTTTTTATTTCCCCCCTCTTTCACCTTCTTCCCATCTCTTTTGTACAGGAACCACACTTGTCCGTCAGAGCTGATTCTGCTTAACAGGAGATGTTTTCATATGATACCTAATCCATAACCAAGAGGTAGGAGGTAGCAATCTAACTGATATGCCTTAGCCAGAAAGTAAATTTGATCAGAAAGTAACTTTAGAAAAAGTGACAAATATTGCTTGATAGTTTTTATTAGATGCTGTAGAACCTGAGATTTGCTTACTTTTAGTTCTGTGTCTTAACATTCACAACCAAATCACTTCCCTCTCCACCAGTCTTTATATCAATTGAGGGGCTCTTTGTGAAAACCCAAATGCATTTGAGTTCACCTTGAGCCTTACATGGCTTTTGTTTTTTTTCTTAGGAAGTCTTCCCCTGTTTCATTACATCAGCTCAGTTCACAAGCAAATATCATACAGATTCAAATGGCTACCATTGTTATGAACAAAAATTACAAAGTTTCCAATAAATTTGTACACTGAAGCTGAGGTCTCTGTTTAGATGCAAGCTCAAAGTGCTATAGAAATGATGAAACAGTCCAGTCTACAGCAAACTACAACTTCAACAACTACCGAAACCTTGGAAAAAAAGCAATGACCTGAAATACTCAAATAAGCTAATTTCTGCTCAAAAGCATAAATTGTTACAACTATGAATTAAAATGTCCTAGAGATCAAATTTCAAGTTCAATCAAATTTACATATATTTAAATATAATCCAATTTAACTTTATGTACTAGTAATTATTTTCTCCTCTCAAGTCATAATTGCTTTTTGATGGTCTGCTTTGTGAATCACCCCGTTTGTCACTTGTCCTATTGCATCTCCTCTGCTCTGGCCTGGTAAGCAGAGGAAGTGTGCTGGTACCAGAGCAGAGCACACCTACTTCTGCATGAAAGCAGCTACTTACAACTAACAGCGTTCTAGATATTGTACATCGAAGTGAACATCAAAAGCATTAAAAAATAATAAAACCATTTAAGATGTATTAGTTTATTTAATACTACATACTAGACCTACTGCCCTCTCCTACTATGCCAAAACTCAAATGCTCAAGATGCTTCATTACTACTAAAAAAAGTTCAAATATTAATGCTGCAGAAGGCCCACTAGCTGTAGAAATAAGTTCAATTGCATGCACAGTGGCTGTAAGCCTGTAAAACCTACACAAAGATGTATTAGGTGGGGCTCTAGGCATACACAGGGCATACGATGGCATTTACCCAGTCTGCAGCCCATCTTATGCGAGGCTACATGCACCTTGCATCTCAGAGCTAATGGCACCTTCCACATCACATCATCACTGTTTCCTTTGACAGAAATGCATGCAGTTCCTTTGTTTCAATCACAATCCGATTCCTTGAAAAGCAAAACAAAATTCCCCAATGCCCAAATATTTTCACAAGAAGCTCTTTATTAAAAAGATGAAAACTGCCTGTAAACAGAACATGCTACATGAAGCCGCTTCATGTTTTTCCAGAGGGAAAAAACCACCCTATTGAACATAGTTTGCATTTGTGCATGTCATGTTAATTATGCATGTGATTTTGTCTATAAAATTCATGTATATCAGTATGTGACGCAGATGCACAGAGATAAAAATGACTAAAAATCTAAAAGCTAACATGAAACAATTAGTAAGTGCATTTCAACTAAAAGTTTACTCAAAACACACCCATTTTTTATCTGATAGATCTACCTCCACTGTAACCTCAGGTGAGATAATACATTTGACTTAGTATATACTAAGTATCTTTTTTTCTTAATTTCTGTCTTCATTAATATATTCTACTTCAAAGGAACAGAGTAGTTCATACCGAGTTCAAATGAATATGATTTAATTTTGCAAAAAAAAGTATCTTTTCTTTGAGTGTTGCCACTTACTGCATCACTTCAGCATGAATTAAACATGAATTCATGATAAAATCATCAAAATGCAAAAACAAAGAGATGGTAGAGGGATCAAAGGCACCTTCTAGTTGCCAGAGAAACCAAAACAGCAAATGAATTTGAAGTACACAGTACTTGCACAATTTCCTAGGACAAGTGCACATGAAGTGTACGAAGAAACTCTTCGTCTATGTGTTTCAGCAGCAGAACTGAAATGCACAGAGAATAAATTCATTAATATTATGCTTAGATGGGTTAACAGTTGTCAGGTTAGTGGGTGGCACTTCTGAAAGACGCTGCAGCAGGTCACTGAGAAGTTGTTCACACCCTCATTGCACAAGTCAAGTGGGTACAAGAAATTCAGATCCAAGTTTTTCAGAGTGCTATTAATCAGGAATGCATCATTTGCATCGGTTCTGAGAGCCCAGAAGAAACTATATTAAAGCCTTTGAATATGAAGTGCAGCTTTCTAGGCTGGGCATTCAAAAACTTCACCTCACAAAAAAAGTGTGTAGTGTAGGACTGAATTTTTCTCAGGAGTTCTCACTTCCCCCATACTCCTCTTGCTATCTTCAGCTACTGCACAGAGGCTCCGAAGATGCCACTTGTAATATTATTTTATGTAATATGGAACCTGTCCAGTCTACTTACTTATTTCACAAAGATGACAGACAAAATAGCATATGGTAATGATTTTCAGTCACAGCTGCCCTTGCTGGGATTTGAAAGGGGAAAGGCTCTGCATCCATTACTGGCTCTCTGAAAATCACATCCTCCAGGGAACAAGAATCGTCTCTTTTGTTAGCTATTCTAATTCTCTGATTAATAATGATAGTTTTGATTTAAATATAGGCAAGGGAAGTAGCAAAGCGGTATCTGCGCAGTAGAACTGATTACAAGGCAACTAGCAGTGCAACGCTATTCTCGGGGGATCCAAACCCCCCTGATGACCCACACATCCCATCAAGGGAGCCATTTAGCAGATTTTATTAGGTTAGCTGCCACGGTACACACCTCTACAGAGAGGTCTCTGATGTGGTCAGAAAGAGAGACATTCTCCTCTCTCCCCGTGGGCAGCCCTGGCTGTCAGGATGAATTTTGTTGTCCCTCCCAGGTGCAGCCTCCATGTCCCAAGAAAGACCCTTCCCCAGAACTATGCCCCGGGGCTACTGGACCTCCCTGGGCTGCCGCATGGCTGGGAGCTCCCTGCACCTGCAGCACGCCACCTGCACCCATCAGGGCTGCTGAAAGGAGAAACACTTGGAGAGGTAGAAACTTGCTGCAAGGAAGGTCACCTAGAACAAGGACAAACTCCTTTGAGTATGCCAGGTGATGAGGAGGCATATAGGAAAGACTTCGCATGCCCTGTTCACCCCCAGTTATCTGCTGTGGGTCCAAACAACACTGTAAATGGTTGAATCATAAATTATCTTTATTTCAAAGCATAAAGGGAGGATAAGATGCTTATGCTCTTTAGATGGCGTTTCAAGGAAAAGAAGGACCTAAGGTAAACATTTCAAAAATTCACCTTAATGTAGCCTGTGCAGTACCCCTGAAGGATGGAGCAGCGCTGGCCCTGGTATAATCATCATTCTGCTCTTGTCACAGCACTTGGTTGAATGTTTTTTCAGGAGGTAGAGATTAAAATGAACCAGAACTAATTGAAGGTATATTTAACAAAAGCATCATCATTGTAATGAGTATACAACTGCTACGTTAATGCTGAATAATGTTTAAGCTACAGAACAAGTCCATATTGTTTCACCTAATGGGATTCACCGATTACCAAATAATTCATTCTACTCTAATTTTGCAACACCATGTGGAAATGTGAAACCCACTCATAAATTAATTAATGCTCAAGTCAATAAAAAAGACAAGTGTCTGGGACTTAATACTGCTTCTCCTGAAATCAGTCAAGGTATTATCACTTACTTTGAGCCACACAGAATTCGTTTTGGTTCTTCAAGCATTTGGTCTAGTTATTACATTGTAATCGTGTGTAATACAAATCTGGCAGACATAGGCAAACACTGAGCAGCTAAAGCCACTCTCAACATTCTACTCATCTTCAATTACGCTGATGACCCTTTTCACAGCTTCAGAACACTCTTACTTGCATTTTCACTATTTTTCCCACCCTGTCACCGGCCCTTCACATAGATGTCCTGCACTTCTGGTCAGGATGTTGAATCTAAAGATACCATTACAGCTCCTTACAGCCCATTTTCCAGTTCAGTTGCACAGGCTATTGGCACATTTGTTGTGGACACCATTTAGAGAGCCAGGAAAGCAAACAGCCTAATAGATCAATTCTTAAAATTCAACTATTTTTGAAAATAAAAAGCAAAACAAACAAAATCAGCTATAGTCACAAGTCACAGTATACATCCTCATTCCTGCAAATACCCTTGCAAGCAGCCTCCCGCCTAGAGCCAGTTTAATGGAGATTGGTGCAAATTCAGCAAGTCGTCTCTAGGTTCATTTGTGTAGTTAGGGGCCTAATTATTACAAGTGAGGACCATTATGGTTTAGATTTCCTCCTCCATCCTTTTTACTCTACATACTTCACAACTGCTGGAATAGGGAGCACTTCATCTAATGAATAACAATAACTATTAGGCCCTATATATGGTCATGCAGACCTGGCAAGTATAACCACAGAGATTTCTGTCCTCCCAAAACCAACCAAATTAACAAATGTATAGGGAAATAAGAGCAACAACATTAGCCTTTAAATAGGATGGGGCAAAAGCTTTCCTATTTAGGCAAAGAAATGTTCTTATTTGGCTTCTTCCACATATGGCCTTCAGCTCATAGCCAGACTTCAAAGTACAGCCTTGCCAATAACACCAGGAGGTTTTCCGTTGCCGCCTTACCTACAAAAGCTGTGCTCCGCAGAGATCAGGGCTCAGGTCTTGATGGTGCTCCCCTTGCTGGTCTGTGTCAGAGAAAAGGGCACCCACAACCTCATAATTTCTCAGAGCAGGGGACTTGTCAGGGTGGGGAAGTGAGGACAGGAAAGAAGAAGGTTGCTGAGATGCAACAGCTGCCCCCATGGTACAGTGTGGTATTTAGTTCATTGCAAGGACTGGGGTGTCCTGAGACAAGGTCCCCTCCATGGCTTACTCCTCTCTGCCACTCCATTATCCTGCAATGTCTGTGTTTAAAGTCTGGCTCTATTTTTCATACACTCTTGATGGGTGTTAAACCATTGAGACACATATGTTTGCAAAATATATGCCAGATTTTGAGCTATAGGAACCAAATACTTAGCAGGTCTTAAAAAGTGATCTAAAATACTATATCTGGGCCTCACCACAAAGCCCTTTAAGTACAAAGTCATTGCATACATTTGGAAGGCCTGAAGATACCTGGAAAAAGTGGTATTCGGGCTATGGCCTGCTTTGGTGGTGAAGCTGCTGGTACGACACAGCAGGCACTGAAGCAGCAGGGCAAACCATAAATGATTTCTTACCCAGCTGCCCTGCAGTGCTGGCAGAGAGTATGCCAAAAGAGATTTTAACTTGGCAAAGGATGCAACCGAATGCTGCTACTTTCACTTAATCTCTCTAACCATATGAACCAAAAAAGCTTTCAATTAAGCATTTGAACAAGCACTTGAGTTTCTCATTCTGTCTCACAACTCCTGTAAAAACGTCTTTTTAGGGTCCTTAGTGTTTAAAAAAAAAAAACAAAACAAAACAAAACGACAACATAGGAGAGCATTTGCTGGTGCTCTTTATTTCTCCCTCCACAGTTTTTAAAGGAAATTCAAGAAAACTTTCAAGTCATCTTGGAAGCCTTATGGATAACAAAGAAATGTCAGAATCTTACAAATTTCCCTCCTTCAGCCCTTCAATGCAAGCAAAAAGCCATTCAGCTCCCTTCTACATGGCTGACTTGCCTTAATTAAAGTATGGACCTCATGGAGAGGAAACGTGGAAAGTTAAACCTTGTTAAAAATGCCAGAGCTGTGATAATGCAGCAATCAGTGCCACAAGACAAGTTAGACAATCCCAACATCATGTATGAACACTACAAATTACACAATTATTTGCAAACAATATAAAAATAAAATAAACCAAAACCCCCAAACCTCAAGAAAGTCTGACATGAATAAGCTAAGTTTTACACATGTGCACCTTAAAAGAAAAATAAGAGAAGATATATTTCCCATGAGATGTAGAAAAACTACTAAGGCTTCCAGGTGTCTATATCCTTCTGGTAGCTTGACACTTCTTTTTCATTTCTAACATCATATCAGTCCTAAATAAAAAATAGACAAGCAGCAAAATAGGTGGCAAAAAAACACCTAGAAGGTGAGATAACTCCAAAGGAGTGAAGCTGGCGATGGGAAATAGACGTTAAATTGGCAAAAGGAAGTGAAAATGGAAACAATCAACTCCAATCTGGCCTGGAGACCAGAAAGAAAGCCAGGGCACATCCAGCCTCTCTGACTGCCCTGGTCTGCATGGACACCACATTAGAGGAGGCCCAAAGGGCAACAGATGAACAGTTTTCCTTTTTTTCTTTAAAACAAGAGAATGTATAAATCTTCCCGATTCTTGCCTCTTACACCGGCCATAGAAACCTTGAAGCAATGGCTCTGCAAGATGCCCTAAATACAGAAGAGGGAACTGAAAATGCTGTCACTGGTTTCTCGATGGAGTTCCAAGAGAGGCTGCAACTGTCTTGGATTTTACAAGCATTCATCCAAAGCCAAACATGCCCTAAAACACTTAAAAATCCAAGTAGGTAATATGTGAAAAGCAAATATTACTACACCCATTTTAAAGTGGGAAGACTGTGGTACTCTGTAGTTTATTTGGAGCATCTACAGCAGAGCGAAAACAGAACTAAGATTCTCATCTCCTTTAATCACAAAACCATCCTTTCTCATAAAATTGTTCATAATTACATTATTTCCCTTTATTTCCTTTTTTTCCGTGCTGTCCCAACTACAATATTAATTGTACTAATAAACAGCAGAAGATAAGTGTATTAAACCTACAGTTTAATCAATTAACTGTTTAAATGAATCTGTAAAGAAATTGTTCTGCAAGGCAAATAAATGTAATTGTCCTACAAAAATGAGTGGATTCTCTCTACCTAACAGAACTTTTCTCATCTGGCCCCACATATTTCCTAAACTGATGCTGATTTCTTCTCAGTCCATGAGATTTACAGCAGTGGTTTAGGATGGGTAATGAACATAATATATGGAGCTGGATTCTGCTCTGAGGGAGAGAGGTGAAATCTCTTGCGCACAGGTTAGGGACATGTGAAAGGGATTCAAGACTTCTCATCATTGTACCCGTAATTCAGTTCAGTCAGAGTCACATTCAAAGCCTGTGGAAATCAGTGGATGTCTTTCAGCTGACCTCAATTTTTATATCAGGCCAAGATCTATGGGAATAAAAAATAGCAGACTAATTCACAACTGAAATCTCCTCTTGGAGTCCCTGATTGCTTAAGGAAAGTAAATAGCCAGTGCTTGATTCATGCAATTATTCACCATGCACAGGGCATTAAAATCCAGCATTGCTAACATTTTGGCACAGATCTGAATTAGCGCAGACAATCAATGAGATCCCCATCTTCTTCAAACACAGACAGGTTATGAACAGCCCCTCCTCCACTTTGAGAACTGCTTAACACACACAGATAAACACACAGGCTGGTATCAGCCCAGCAGCATCCTTCATGGGAATATTGCCTCTGCTGTTGGGTATGCTCAAGTGCTCATTCCCTCTGTGTGTGTGTGTGGTTTACATCTTATTAATGCTATTCACAGTCATAAAATATTTATTGCAGTACAGAGGCACCAAGAAGGTCAGAGACTTGCATTCAGTTTAGCAGACTTCATAATTATTAGTGTTATTTTGGAATACTTTGCCTCTAACTTTTTGTTTGTTGAGGAAAAAGGATTAATTTCATTTCCTATAACAGCTGTGTGCAAATTAATTGCAATCCTCTCTCCCTCTCGCCTCTTCTTTCTCTTCTCCTCACCTGCACACATGTATGCACACATGCACATACACACACTGTCTCTCTCAAGCTGGCCGTGTGTTTTCCTCAGTGGCTGTCCTGGGCAGACCAGAAGCATAAGGTTGGAATTATTTTAGACAGAGAAGTTGTTCCTCTTTTGAGTTTAAGCACACGTGTTGGGCTTCTTGTTAGCGATGCTTAGTCAATGAGGCCCTATAGAAAATTGGGAGCCATGCCATGTATTTTAATGAATTGCACAGGAAGAAGTCTACTGTAGTTTAAAGGGAGTGACATTCACTTCATACCAATTAAGTTACATATATTGGGCAGCATATTATGCCTTGGCTGGTATAAATTAGAAAAGCATCATTAATTCCACAATATTCATAGCTATAATGGATAGTACAGTATGGATAATTAAGGTAGGGAAGTAGCTTTGTTTTAGTTATTGAAATCACTGGAATCATGCTAATTTACATGGGTTTCTTCTTAACTTACTCTTTCCATAAAGAGAGAAAAATATCATTGTAAAGGTTAACAGTTTACTATACTTCGAACTAAAACTGACAATTTTTCATGTAAAAAATTAGATATTAAGAAGACACAAAAGCATGGACCAAATCTTTAGTATGATGATGTGAAGGCACAAGCAAACACATTTGATGACAACCTTTAGATCTATGAGCAACTAATGTTGGGAACAGCCTTCAGCAGACCTTAGGCACAGATAATATCACCTCCATGACTCTGAAGTTTGGCAAAGGTAAATGAGAAACAGATTTACAATCTCTGCCAAGTCGTCTTAACAATAGATGCTTCTCTCACTCCACTAAGGCAGAAGGAAAATCTCTAGATTGTTTATACTGAATAAATGAAAAAAGGGCCATCTTCCACATGCAATTTGCCAGTATTAAAGGATAAAATTTCATTTTGTTTTTCTGTCTTATATGTGCCCTGCTGAATTATCCTTCAGAAATTCTATCTTACCAAATATTCCTTCCAATAACATAATGTAAATTAGAGTCACATGAAGGATGGCAGAACAAATAACTTTTCTTTGTTAGTTTATCCATCTTACTAGCTCTATTTTGAAAGCTAATTGCTAAAGTGAATTATTATTCAATACATAAGCATTCCATTTAAACAGCAAATTATTTTCCCTCTTGCACTATTTTTTATTCTGTAATATAATGTCTGCACCGGTTTGTGACCATTTTTAACAATCAAGGTAAAAATACCATGCTATATGAAGTAACCTAGAAAATGTGATTTAGGAAATTAAGGCTAGAGATAAAGTACCAGAGTCAGGCAACGTTCCACAAGATGAGCCAATCATAATTCTTTGGAGAGGAAAATAATAAGTAAATGCAGTTCAGCAATGTTTTTTATGACCATTCATTGCTCCCTGTACAAACTCAATTTCAAACAGTACAAAACTGTTGCTCTGGAAGGAAAATCATAATTTATTTGTGATTACTCAGTGAATTGATGATTACACCATATAATGTATTTCCAGATGACACCTGGAAAAGCCCAATTCATTCACTTCTTTCATCTATCAATACCTATACTGAAGTAGTTTATGTGGCATCACCCACTCACTCTGTGAAACAGTCCAGAGTTCTGAGTATATCGCATTTTCTTGGACTCCTTGGATTGCTAGATTTTTTAAATTATTTCTGTAGAGAAAAGAGATTCTTCTTTCTTTTTAAATCTAATTAAATAAGATTATTTCTTTGTAACTGTCCTTTACTATAGAATCATAGAATCACTTCATTAGAAAAGACCTTTAAGATCATCAAGTCCAACTATAACCTGTCAAGTACTAAACCATGTCTCTATGCGCCTCATCTACCTGTCTTTTAAATAGCTTCAGGGATGGTGACTCAACCACCCATATTTCAGTATATTTCATATATTTTAGTATGCTGAAAAAGAACAGAAAGCAGAATCTAGGATAGCACTATAAGACAAAAAGTAAAATAATTTAGGAAGCACATTATATATAAACAAGATAATGCAAATTCCATTGTGCAAATTCTTTCATGCAAAACACTTGGAAATTCTATAGGACAAAATATTTCATTACTTCAGTTTAGCAAAAGAAAGGTTAAGATATCAGGGAACAACTCTGTAAAGTTTGGTGAGCTTTTCACATTTTTAGTAAAGTCCAAAACATTCACTTACCAAAAATCAATACAGATATAAATATACACAATTGTATATGGGAAGCTGCTAGCATTGATGGCATTAAAAACTGTAGACCTCTAAAGACTTCTGTATAAAGTGCTCCTTCTCAGCTGTGTATATACTACATTGATTTGTGCCATTCACCATGGTCATAATTAGGAAAATGAAACTTCTCACAAATGAAATGTTAAAATTTTTACATACATTTGTTAGGTAAGATACTCCAGCTGTAAGTTCTATCATTATAAAATGAAGAGTGAAAATGTCTTTATCACCTAGTAGTCAAACACAATGCTTTATTCATGTTTTTTTTCTTTTGAACATTTATGACTTTCTATACACAACACTAAAATATAATTTTTAATAAATTAAGGATCTGATTATCAGTAAGACATAAAAATTATTGTGGATGCAGTATATAATTATCCTATTTCTATGTATGCAGAAATGAAGATACAGATCTGCATGTATTCTTATCTGGAATTGCATCCGAGTTCCAAAACAACCAATGGGACCTCTTATATATGTCAATTCAAACTGTTCAGATAGTCACTAAAACCTTGGGGTAAGCCATTTTGTTCTATTTCTCC
Source organism: Mesitornis unicolor (assembly GCF_000695765.1). NCBI lineage: Eukaryota > Metazoa > Chordata > Aves > Mesitornithiformes > Mesitornithidae > Mesitornis > Mesitornis unicolor. Next base: position 32,542 of record NW_010202319.1, read on the forward strand.
ACTGTTTTTGATGGCTTCACCGCTAGTCTGAAGCCTCTGTTTCTCCATACCATTTCCTCCTTTTCAGTTGCCATCTCATTCAGTTAAATGCTGTGAATAAGCTATTTACATATTTACACAGCATGATGTATTGGTGAACATAAACTTTAAGTGCAGAAGCTTTTTATGGCTATTTATTTTTTTCTTTTAAAAAAGATCTGTCCATATAAATCTAAAACAGCTGTGCTCTTTTCTGAGTCATCTTCAAGCTACCCTATATTTGATTTATTTTTCTTTGAGGTTTGACTCCTAGTCTATTTTTTCCCTTATATTTTCAAAGTTCATGCTGTGTGACTCCAATTTAAATAAATATCTAAACCCTATGGAATTAAGTGATTTTGCAAATGTAACCTTTTGTGACAGAATATCTGTGTGCACTCTGAAGTGAATTCAGTAAAAATAAAATAATCTTTGCAAAATTTGTGGCCAGATCCTTCTCACTTCCCTTTACTTACTAACTCCCCAACTGGCACCATGGGTTTCTATGCACAATCTAGCCCACCTCAACTCATAGAAGTGATAGATGGCAAGCCAATAGCTGAGGTGCTCTGGCTCCTGCTAGCAGAGAACAACCATGCTGTTTTGCAGGAACTCATGGGATTCTCATTGCCTGAGTGCAGGAGGCATCCTGCGAGACAGTTTCCCACAGTGCAGAGGTGTCTTTCAGCTGATGCTCACATCCCAGAGACGTTCTTGCTGGCTGCTTTTAGAGATGCATACCCTGCTGCTCAAACTGTGTTGACTTTCCTTTTGACTGATCAATGCCTCTCAGCCTGTACTTTCAAAAATAATAAGCAGTTGAAGCCGCTTTGCCCAGAGCATTGCAATTTCCAAGTTGTGCTTTCTTGGTAGAAACAGGCACAATCAGCTTTTTAAATGAAAGACATATACCGAACAGCTTACTACCTGTGAGCTTCCACCATACCATAACGATTCTTACTGAAATGCTGCTAAACTAGAGATACAGCAAGCAGCTAATATAGATCATTAGCAAACTCTTTCCTTAGAGAGTCACTTGTTACTTTTATTTTAAAAAATAAAAATAAGGTTGTTGCAAAAAGAAGTATGTGAAAGCAAGGTCATCACCCTTTCTGATCAACCTGCTGGAGGGAGACATTTCAGACGGGCCGGTGTTTCATTTTAGCATGCTGAGCGTCAGACACTACAGCAGCATGTGCAGAAGGATGAGACACTTTCAACCAAAAAGCAGAAGAAATGGCCACACTCTGCTGACACAAGTGCCTGTGGCCACCACCTTGGCAGCTCCCTGAGCTGCCCCTGAAACACAGCACTTTCTACTGCTGGTGACCTCATGCCTGCCTGCACAGGTCTGACAAAAAGAACATGCACCTGGTGCTCAAGCCAGTAAGTTTGTCACCTTGGCTGACCTTCAGATGAACGATACACCTCCTTATCTAGCTTGAAAAATGAGCAAAACATTTATAAGACCTGTTTTTGCCAAGAGACACCTCTTGGCAAAAGACAGCAACCACAGCCAATGGTCACCTCCTCCAGCAGCATACCTGAGACACAACCCTAACAGGGGAAAAAGTGCAAACCTGAGTCATTGCTGCCCTAAGAGAGCAAACTGTTTCACCCAACAGCCTTGCAGTCAGCTCCTGGGTTCA
>NW_010202319.1:34239-43522 GCF_000695765.1 Mesitornis unicolor
GCAGGAGAAGAGGCAAGGCACTCTCTCATTATCACTTTCTCCAGCAAAGTAACTGGAAGGATTAAGCTATTTTCTTCACCCAGGAGGTCCATTACCATCACTTAGAGGGAAGTAAAGGAAGAGGAGAAGGAGGAGAGGACAGGTAAACATCTGATTTTCCTTCCTTCCTCGTATAAGAAAAGTGCTCAGTCCAGAACAACACAGACAAATAAACAGTTATGGGGAAGGAAAGAAAATAAAACAAAAGTTTGGATTTTTAGTTAATTACACTTTAGATTTTACTGCTGCTTGCTCTTCCAAAAGAGCACCAGGCTGATCTTGAGCAGCTGTGTTCCTCTGGGGCACAGATAGGATTCAAGCCTTCTTCAGACCAGTACTTCCAGCTGCCTTTAACCCAATGAGGCATCAGTTGTTTCAGATGCACAAATGAGTTTAATAAAGATCCCAGCAAGACTCTGAAATCACGGTTGACTTGTCACACCTCCGGCCCCCCAGGCTACATTTTGTTATTGATCTGTTTATTGCTAATGCTGAGCGAATGCTGTCAATCCACCTATGTCAGAATTCAGCCTGCAGCATGCAACGGACACTGTTATTACTATATAAGTGATAAATGAAACGTGTTCCATTCAGTATGATATTTGTAAACCAGAAAATATTATTTTTTTTTAAAGCACCAATACATAGGAAAGTCAGCAAGTCCCTTTTTTTATCTTGCTGCAAGTAGTAATCAGTTTTACCAACCTCCATGTAGAAATACCCATACGAAACGAACTGTTGCTATTAAACTTTGGTGTTTTGGTTGAACCTCTTTGGAATATACAGAATTTAAAAAAGAAAATAAAAAAGGAAAGTAAGAGCTCAAACCAAGACCTGCCGAAGTCTGTGGGAGTCTCACTATGAACTTCAGAGTGCTTTTTATAAAGGTTTGTAAAAATAGAAATATTCAGCCCAGTCTTGGAGTTTGTGCATTGCTCACCAGTTCCTTCCATCACACGTGGGAGGACTGCAGTTTGTACCTCTCCCTCCTGCGCATAGAGATGGAGAAGCTTGCTCCTGCCTGGGGATGCCTGCTGATTTGGCAGGGGAAAAAGACATTTCAGGCCTTTAAAAAGCTGGCACACTGCCCGCACAGCTCGTCCTGGAGGATGCTAGGAAGTAGTTACACTTTTCTCACAAAATGGTGAATACCTCAACCATCCAAGCCCTGAACCAGCATGCAGAGACATGCAAGGGGCTTAGACCCCAGTGAAACTATTTACATGTCCAAACCTGGACACACAGATAAGGATTAGGAACCTTGCTGAAGTCACCTTATTAGGAAGGGAGGTGGAGAGTTTTTTTATTTTATTATTATTGTTTCTCCAGAGGCCCAGCAGATCCAGCACTTTCAGCGCAGGTTTGTGATCTTATTCAAGTCTTAAGCAGGCATTTGCTTGTTTGCTGTCTTGAAGCAGATGATAGCTAAGACGTAGGAGGAGACCAAGCCTGCTAACATCTGAGGAAGGTTCTCTCTCACAATTATAGTCACAGTATAATTACATTCAACCCATACTTTTTTTTCTGCAATAATTCATTCTGAAAACATGGAGTGGATACAGCGTAACAAATCACCTCAGTAGCTTTTGCACTTTCCAAAGTGGATCAAGATAAAAGAAAAGATTGTGTTTCTTCCTGCTCATTGTACTCTTCCTTACTCAATAAACACTAGGTAACCACTGGAAAAGGAGTAATTTCCCAAGTTAATAATGGAAAGAGCCTGTTTTCACTTGCATTCACTGCACCCCTTCAGCTTAACACTGTGTGAGTCATACAAAACAAGGCTGGTTTCACTGCTGTAGAGCTCCTGAGCAGCCATGGGTTTTACTGAGAAAAGGACTATTAAGCCCTCTTGAGATTAAGGAGAAGGTGATACTCTCAGCTGTTCTGAGTGTTGTTGGCCTATCACAAGGTATCTTACAGATATGAATATTTTAAGAAAATAGCATGCGTGAGCTGGAAGCTTGGACAAGTTTCCAAGCATTTACTGGATTCACTATGACAGACAATCTGTTGGTCTCCTAAAGAATAAAACTCACAATCCACCTTTTTTTAACCTCCCAAACATCGTATCCTATGCTTAATAGAACAGGAAAAGAAAAAAAAAACAACTGAAAATTAACACTTGGTGACAGAAATGCCAGCCCATATCTACTGGAACTGATGAGAACCCTTGACATCAGTAAGTGGTGAACTAGACTTCAATTTCATAGATACTACAAATTACCACTACAAAGTCTGTCTGGTTTGCTCTGGTTCTTCACCATACCCTGAGGTTTCAAAAAATACACAGGAGAAATAAGTAACCTTCTCCTTATAAAAGGATCCATTTAGAAAATGGGCGAGCTGACCTCATATTCCTATCCAAATCGCTAAGAGCATACTATCATAAAATCAAAATCTAGAGGACAGAAGAGTTTCTTTTCAATTCAATTCTCACAATGCTCTGAGTTATGATTCACATAAATAAGGAGGGCTTCTTCTTGTGAGGAAAGGAAGCTGTGATCTGACCTTTCTGCCATGGCACTCTGAAAAACAAACTTCACATGTTAGGAACAATTAATCTATTGCTGCCTATCAGTCAGGATCATTAGGGTTAAATATGCTCAATCACAGGATTTAGAATTTATGCTATTTGCAACAGGTGGAAAATTTATTCCAGAAAATTATATACCAGTTCATTCACTCCTAAATCATGACAGACTAGTGTTTCCCTCGCCTTTTATGCTGAAACCATATAACATGCTCAGTTCCCCCATCCCCTGGGTACTTTCCTATTCCTGATAAAACATGATAAACAGTCTTGTACCTAACCTTGAGTTGACAAGTCCTTTAAAGCTTACCATCTATCATTCTTCCTCGGACTGAACGTGTGGACATTACTCAGCTGCTTAGACAAACAATTTTAAAACAAACTAAATCTGAAAGTGCTTCTTGCACTACTTAAATCTGATTTACTTCAATTATTGACAAGGCTGTTACACGATACACAGCACCATAGTAGATAAACCTGAAACCAATGAAGAAGCAATGTTAAACATTGTTAACATTCAATATGCCCTGTATATGTCTTCTTTAATAGACAATCAGATTTAACATGGCACTGATAAAACCTTTTCCCCCACTCAAGCAGTCCTAGTCTAGTTTTCAAAATACAAGATAAAAAAAGTCTTGTTTCAAATTGTAAGCAAATAGAGGAGGAGTACTGCACTGAGACAATCCCAAAAGGTTGTTTACAGGGAAATGAAAACATGGAAAAATACAAACAGCATCTGAGTATCCTTAGAGCCCTAAAAGCTGCTGCTATATCTACTGGTCCCAGATCTGGAAAAGGATCCATGACCAAACTGACTGCTTTCAGGTAGGATCAAAGCACAATAAAAGCTGCACATATTGTTTCACAAAACCAACATGGAAAAAGTGAATTGTAGGGTCAAAAAAATCCCTCCATGGCCTTCTCCTTCCATATGTTTCTATCTTCATAACTCAGTTGCTTTGGGGCAAGGAAGAACACCAGTTCTACATACATTCTAACCAGACAATGTTGTATTGGGAAAAGGAAGCAGAACCTCCAATTTACACATAGTAAAAGAAAGATGTTGTAATTTATCTAAGGTCCACAGTAGAGGCATGAGCATCACCTTCTCTGCAGCAAGTCCTTCGAGTGCAACTATCCCTACGCATCTTGTTCAGGCACACAAGAAGTAGCAAGATGAAGACAGCAAGTGGCACTACCCTCTCTGCTAGCACTGGGGAACACAACCAGACCCCTCACAGGAGCAGAGCAGCCGTGCAATTTCTTGAGATGCTCTAAAAGCTTTGCCTCTGGTACGGTGCATTTCCGCCCTGGTTATAACAGGATCCATCACTTCCCATCTCTCATTAAATAGCTGTTTTGTCAGTAATCAACAGGCACTCTGGTCAAGTTACAAACCCAAACTGGTTTATGGTGCCAGACAGTTTGCATCCTGTATTAAAGACAAACAGACAAATGCTCCTCTTCAAATTGTTTCTCCATACTTTCAAAACTTCCTAAAATGTTCCTTCATCTGTTTCTCTTGGCTTTATCACCAGTTGGTTTGTGTTAAGTAGATCTTATTTCCAATACAATGGGAGGATGGCTGTTTCTCAGTAATCATCATATTACAGTGTAACTGAACTGTAAAAAACCACCTGTTTCTCTTGTGAGATGGAACTGAATAATCCCCAGATACGGTCAATCTGATCTCATTGGGAAATGTTGTGTATAGCTCTGCTGTTCAGCCTGGGTTTGCAACTGCTCTCCGGCACCTCAATAACCACCAGCAACTCTGTACAGGGAGGAACAAGCAGATGGGGAAACTGCCTGGAGACACTTTTGGCAGAAGCAAAGTAGCTTCTTAGAAGGAGGTGGAATGAAGTGGCGCTCTGCTGGGAGAAACTGTCTTGAGAAAAACAATTATGGGAGTGGGAAAGTCTATGAGATCTAAGAAAGAAAATTAACACATCGGTTTGGGAATGCTTACCTTTAGAGGATGACTGGAGTGAGTTAAGAGTAAAGGGGAAAGGTGGGCTAGAACCAGTCTTCACGCTTTCAAGGTCTGCTCCTCATACACTCTATCAAAAGTTTGGTCCACAGATGTGTTTCTCTCTTAAAATGTCCCAGAAACACTAAAAAAAAGCAGCACTACATACTGCAGTAACTATTATATATCTTTCTCTCTCACACAGTACACAGTTAGGGATTTCACACAGCATATTTTAAAAATATATTTGTCATCTGTGATCTATTGATCCTTCTATCTACAGTAGGCTAATGAGAATTTTTTTTCATTATGCCAGTTACCAGCTACATCCAGAACTACAGACAGCAAGGATTACACCCTAAGGTGCATTCATATATATAGCCCATGCTGTTTGGATTAGACAACACAACAGGAAGAATTTACCAAGACATCATGGTACCAGGCTTAGATTATGTTGTTTTCTAAGACATAATCAGTGAGGGGGGTTAGCCTTTTCCCACAAATGCAAAAGAAAAAGCTTTCATTAATGAAAAAGAAAAAAAAGTAGGATTGGTCTCTGAAACATACACAGGACAAGAAAATCCCCTTATTTTTGAAATGAAATGCCATGGGTCTCAGTGGCCATAGAAGATCCAAAATAGACCTGAAGAGCAGTCAATTTGTGCAAGGGAAAGTAAAGAAGGGGAGAAGCAGAGCAGTTAAATCACAGATACCCTACCACAAAGCTGAAAGCAAAATATGCATATTAATGAGGCTGGGGAAATTGGCCTTACCCATGGCCTCCTCCATGGGTAGAGGAAGAAAAACCTCCAAAGTAAACTGCTATTAATTATCTTGTGCCTCAAGAAGGGCTTGCTGCTCAACAGCCATGTGCCACATAGGGACAATGTGGTAAGTCCAAGCCAAAATGTCAGCAAAAGCCTGGGGTTGGTGGACTAGAGGCCAAAAAATGCTGCAGGGGGAGGCATGCACTGTGAGCAGCCGTCCATTTGGAGCAGGCATGGAGCTCTGAAAAAAGGCTACTCTGAGACCTGCCACGGGGATGCCAACACAGACCATGCCCAGCCCTCTCTCGTGAGACCACACATCCTCCTCCACATGCTGCCAGCACCAGATAGAGGGACAGCAACAGCCTCTTCTCAAAAATCCACCAAACCCAGGTACTAAGCAATACTTAATTCTATTTTTATTCTTAAATCGACGTTGCCTTGCTTGCAGAACTGCCTTGTGGGTAGGTTGAGAGGGCAGGAAAACAAGACCACCACCACATAAAATTATCTATGTTTTCCTTAAATGTTGGAATTAATTGTTTCATTTTTAAAATTCTTGAAGAGCTGGCAAAGATGTAACCCCGCGTGGGACTCTAGCCAACAGATTAAAATAGGTATTTGAGTCAAATTGCTGCAGCAGAAGAGTCCTTTCCCTCTCGGTAGAAAGTAACTACATCTGAGGTGGTTCTAGCTGTACTTACCATAGATGTAGCTTGCACCTGCTCTGTGTGGCAAGCTAAGTTGTCAAGACACATCTCTGTGGCGTATCAAGTACTATATTGGTCCTAAAGTAATTAAAAAAATCTGTTTAATTTTATTATTACATTATAAGTGATATTATCTTTTAATTATGCATCCAACGAGTCCTTAGGTCTGGCACCTTCTCAGTTCCATTAGTAACAAATAATACAAAAATAAAAATGTCATCTTCTGGGCACTTCACTGGTCCTCCACTGTGAGGCTTGGTCTGGTAGCTTCCACACCTTTGCTCAGATGTAACGTTTCCACTTCACTTGTTCTTGATTTAGACTGACCGAATTGCTTTTAATCTCACTCTGGGGTGTGATCCTGTGAAATGTTTTATGATCACATAAGGATGAAAGAGAAGTTGGTCTTCTCTGGTTTACAGCTGGGGGAAGGGCAGCAAGAAATCTTTACCTCTCCAGTACATGGTATATGAAATGCATGGGAAGATTTGCAGCCTGCTCCGTGCTGCTTGGTGTTTTTTTGTCTCTCCGCTGCTGTGGAAGGATAGATAGGTAAGCAGCGAGCTCTGAAATAGCAGATGGGCTCTGGAACAGACTGAGACTCTCTTGTCTGCTTGGTCTATTGCCTCTTGAGGAACTAGAAGATTGCAGGCCAGCCTGGCATCTGCTGACGTGTCCCAAGAGATCAATATTGTTGAGGAAATAGCACAGATCTTCAACAAATTTATTACTCAGTTCATCAGCTTCTACTATTCATCTAGATGTTGTAATATCATTACTTACGTGTTACCTTATTCCTAGAGATGGTATTTTCTTTCCTCACGCTAGCTGCAATGCTGTTTCCATAGTATTTTTCTTACCATTTAAGCAATCTCAGAAAACAGTTATGCCCTTTTGTTATTAAAAAATGCCATCAAAGCATACAGGTATTTATATAACAAGAGGATATACAGAACTTCCAGTCTCACAGAGTTACCGTATAGGCTTTCAGTGCAGCTTCACCATATAACTCACAAATACAGCCTCTAACATCCATGGATCACAGGGATCTTAGCACAGCCCAGGTTGTTTTGCTATTATAATGGTGGGCACAAAGAGCCTACACAGAGAGACACATTTGTTACGAACAGTTAAGTTACACAGAAAAGTTCTGTGGATTAACAGTAGATATTTTCCTTATTTCTTACACTTTCTTTTTGCCAATTTTGATGAGTCTAGAAAAAATTAAATAAGTAAATTATGAAGTGGCATGCTTTTGCCACATTTCATTCCCAAGGCTCAACCTCATTACTCAGAGAAAGCCTTAGTGCCTTCCGTCCAGATGGCATTTGCTGGTGTAAAATGGAGGCGGACATATTTCACACAGATGTCCAGGGCTTTTTAAGACAGAGTGGGTGGAAGACTCAGACCAAGCACTCACTGCTTTTGGCAGGAAGGTGCAGTTGAAATGAATGCTCCACATCTGAGTTCCTTCACCTTTGTAAAAATACTCTATTAGAAATCTAGGGTATTTCAAAAGAAATCAAGAAAAGAGATCGCAATGAAGACTTTGTAAAAAGTACATACAAGGACTTACATAAATACTGTGGGATCCTAAGAGCTGAACTGGTAACTTCATGGGCATAATTCAGATCCCCCAGTACGAAACAGTCACAGAATCATTAAGGTTGGAAGAGACCTCTAAGATCACCAAGTCCAACCGTCAACCCAACACCACCATGTCCATTAAACCACATCCTGAAATGCCATATCCACACACTTCTCGAACACCTCCAGGGATGGTGACTCCACCACCTCCCTGGGCAGCCTGTTCCACTGCTTGACCACTCTTTCAGTAAATATTTTTTTTCCTAATATCCAATCTAACCCTCTCCTGGTGCATCTTGAGGCCATTTCCTCTTTCCTGTCACTAGTTACTTGGGAGAAAAGACCAACACCTACCTCACTACAACCTCCTTTCATGTAAAGTATCGTAGAGAGTGATAAGGTCTCCCCTCAGTCTTCTCCAAACTAAACAACCCCAGTTCCCTCAGTCGCTTCTCACAAGACTTGTGCTCCAGACCCTTCACCATCTTCGTTGCTCTTCTGTGGACACGCTCCAGTGCCTCAATGTCCTTCTTGTAGTGAGGGGCCCAAAACTGAACATAGTATTCTAAGTGCGGCCTCACCAGTGCCGAGTACAGAGGCACAATAACTTCCCTACTAGAAGTAGATGGGAGCTTTCTACTCTTAGGATATTATTATGAATATTTATATAGAAATTAATGGAAGAACACATCCAGAGACAAGAATCCTAATTTTAAATAAATTTACATCAAAGATTTCTCATGGCATCAATAGATGAAATTGCCACCTGCAACACATTTTGATCTTACCCTCTTTCAAGAACTCATTTCTGAACAGAATTTTAGTACAATCCAAGCCCTCAACTCAACACATATTGAAAGAACAATTTGGCTAATTTGACTGTAAGCATGTACCAGCTGAAATGGGTCAATATTAAATTATGTAGTACTCTTCATGCACAACATCAGCTTTCTTTTAACCTCTGTCCCCGGTGGGTGTAGTGTCTCATAATGTTTAAAAGAAAAAAAAGCTTTTAAGAAATAGCAGTACTCAAAAGTGTACAAATCTCTCTACTATTTTAGAGGTATCTCAGCTTTTATGTATTATCCCTGTTCCCATAAACAAGCAGAAAGTGTAAAAGATAGATAATTCATACAATTATAAATTAATAATAACATTTTTAGTTTTAAAAAAGGTATAAACTTGTAGGAGTGTAAAATCAGGCCCAGTGTATAAAATTACACTAACAGCAGATTACATTTATTACCCAGTGATGATGATCATCAAATTCAGTAGAAGAAATTGCCTGTGTAAAGACAGCATTGTGTTGAACAACCAACATAGTGCAGCCCACCAATGAATTTTTTAAGAGCATTGAAAAGAACATTGGTAGATGGCATCTTGTTTTTAATTTGCACTAAAATTCAGTTGAGAAGCCATTATAGCCATAAAGTCTAGTAGAACAGCCTAATAATACTAAAATAATAAAATATAAAAACTAAAACAATTTTAATAGCTGAGCTCTACTTTGATATTCAAATACATTGGTATGATGTATCAACAAAAAGCATAATACTGTAGAAAACAGATAAGTTAATGTGTATTATTCTCTTCCCTGACTTTTTCTAAGCTGGTTATACCTAAAATATAACAAAAACCACTGAATATTTAAGGAAGTAGTTCTGATTTGATGTTT
>NW_010202320.1:0-5379 GCF_000695765.1 Mesitornis unicolor
AAAATGTGTTTCTGGTGAAGGTCAATGAAGTTGGTAGTTCTTAGTGCAAAAGGTAGTAAGGGACCTTTTCCAGGCATCTAATCTATTTTCCTACAGCCGTAACATAAAATTTTCACAGACAGAAATGTAACCTTATCATTTGTTTCTAGCATATATCTTAACATATTCATTCATTTGATCCTTTTTTTTTTTCCTGAGGTATATCAACTGTGTTTATCAATAAAACATGTAATGTTAGCTTCTGGGGTATTGTAAGTATATGTATAGATGAATGGAAATTACTTACTGCTTCTAGAAGGTCACCATCACTTGTCCCTCCAAGAATCTCTAACATGAGAATAGGAACAGGCAATGTTTGGATTGATAGATGATGACACAGGGTAATTAGATTGTTCAGAACTTCACTAGAGCTATTATTTATAAATTTCTACCGCTTTGCTTTTCTCCTAATCATTGAAAGGATTTGTCAACATAGATTTCCTCCTCCTCCTCAGATGATGACATGAAGTGCAGCCCACAATATATGCTGACAAGACAAGAACCTTTGAGGCTGCCTTAAAATATTCTGTGCAACGACTACTTTTTTTCTAAATAGCGATTCAATAATCCAGGGAGAACTTACATGAAAGACACAGATTTACCTAGTCTTAACTTTTATTAAATGCACGATTAGAGTAGTTTCATGATTCGGAGTAGGAATATATTGATGACGGAAGGAAAGTGGATAGTCTGGTCAGGAAAATACTCCCTTTTCACACACTGCTGGTTATAGACCTCACAAAATTGGTGCCAGTGGCTGCTTCTCACACAGTCTCAGAAACCTGGGGATTTAATGCTGCCTGAACTCATATTAGCTCCAGGACAAGTATAGATGGACTCAGGAGGATGAGGGGAATAACTGCTTGAGAATTGCCCTGCTGTTCTCCTCCGTAGATCCCTTGTGGGATGTCCCGGGAGTGTAGATCTCTTGTGGGATGTCCTGGGAAGAAGATCAGGATGTGGTAACTCCATTTGCACTTGGGGACAGCGGTGTTGGAGGGAGCTCCGGGATGGGCAGAGCTTGGGGTGGTGGCACACGTGTGTGTGGGGGGAGTGTGTGCAGTCCATCCTGTGCCCAATTTCACATGTGTGGTGTTTCTGTGGTTTCCATCCCAGCGGATCCGAGCCTGGTGAATGGAGAGGAGAGCTGTGTGTACTTTGCTGGGAATTCTCTCGGACTCCAGCCACGAAAAGTTAAAACTTACTTGGATGAAGAACTGGACAAGTGGGCTAAAACGTGAGTACAGAACAGGGTGTGCGAGATGCTAACCCATGCTTCAGATGAGCACTTTGTGTTATTTTGGGATCTGCCTTGAAAATGCTTGAATAGAAGAATAGCGTGTTAAAACCACTACAGCCCAGGAGTAAAACATGTTCAGTGCTTCCCCAGCACTGTTTAAATCTCCTTTAAAGGTGTTGAGCAGCAAAGCAGGCAAAGAGAAGCTTCCAGCTGTGATAACCCTTGCTATGTGTGGTGGCTCTGCTTCAGCTCATTTGGAGGACCCACATGGTTTAACCATCCCCACCCAATTGCTCTGTGTGTTTATACATAAAACACATAAACTCATTTGGCTACCACTGCTTGCTGGTGAACATGACTCACTTTCAGGCCTGGTGATTTTCTAATTAGTATTTTTAACTGCGTTGGATTCACACTGCAGGCCTTGCAAGAGGCTTTCAAGATAACCCTTGAAATGACATTGAGCGCAAGTGATGCTGCTGCCAGCGCCGGCAGGTTTCTGGCTCCTCTGTAACCAGGTTTCTACCTGACAAGTTCATTTTATTTAGAAAGAAGGGTTCCTCTCTTCTCAGGTGAGGAACTAAGACTGGATTGCAATGAGCTTTACCGGATGGAGCTGATGTAAGTGAGACTGGAGGACAAAAAAGGGACCTATTGCAGGAAAAGGGGCATTGTCATCACAGTAGATGGGAAACTTTTAGATACATAATGGGGGTATGTTTGTTTGGGTTTTTTTAAATATTATACCATGTTTCCATGGAGAGTCTGTGCTGTGATATGTCCAGCACCAACCTGAGCAACTGGAGCAGGGAGAAGTAAGGAAAAAGAAAGTAAAAAAACAAGGGAAAGTGGGAAAGGAAAATAACATCCAGATGAGTGACTGAGCTGGAAAAGAGATGAATGCTTTTATAGGGTGCAGGATATGAGCGGAACAGATGTGATTTCATGGTGAGAGAGCAGAGGAAATATGGGGAGGCAGAAGAGGAAATGCTAATTCTGCTAACTGGGCAGCCTTGTTTCAGTGCAAATGCTATAGATGGAGGCGTCATGATGTAAATGTGAAAACTGTGGCTGCTTTTTCACTTCTTAATATATGAATGCTGTGGGTTAATAAAAATGGTTTACAGTTTCCTGTTTATTACTCACATTCTTATAAGTGAGAAGAAGATTGAGAATGAATGGGAATGAACGTGAACTTTGGGAAGCGCTCGTTCCTCCTGGTTGTTCATTCAGCACAACACTGCGGTTTCTCCAGTCATTTGAAAAAATTGCAACCCTGTCCGTTTCTGTATGATTATCGTACTTTATCAGGGAAGCAACTGAGCTCTTTTGAAAGGTAAAAGTCAGATACTGTTCTTATCTGTTAGAGTGATGCACTGGGAGTGCAAACATATTTCAGCTCCTTCTCTGTACCTTTTCATTGGTTCGCTTCCAGTATTAGGTTTGTCTTTGCTACAGTGAAGGGTATTTTTTTTTTCTCAATTATTCTGAAAAATCAGAGAGAAAAAAGTGGGCAGCATATTTCTCCAGAAGATTAAAAGTACCTTCAGTAGCTGTATCTAAGGGGGAAATATGACTCAACATTATTTCAATCCATCAAAAGAAAGGGAGCAAATTTAGAAGGCTGCCAAAAATACAGCTTGGCCTCAAACACCTTACCCAGAGTAAATCAGGAAGTTTATAAAAAAATACAAAAGCAAAACAAAACCCAAACAAACTAAACCAAACCAGCCCCCACAACAAAGTCCTGCTAGTTGAAGATACACTGAAGGTAACTGAGAAAGTCAGGATGACGTCAAGTTAAATTTGAAAACAGAGCAATTTATGATTAAATAAACTGATGGGCAGGATTGGGTGCTGGGAGGTGCAAAGGAATAGGTGCTTGGAGAGGCAGAAATGGATGCTTTTATTCCGGTCACCAGGGATAGCTTAGCAAAATCCAGTCTACGACAGTAGCTGTTAACGGTCAAAGCCCATTCAATGGCTTTTTTGTTGGCAATATGGAATTTAGTGTCTGTGGCTTAGATAAATAAGTAGTGAGAATCTAAAAAATGGCATGCAAATGAGGTGCATCCTTCAAGTCAGCAATGATATAGATTCTAGCTCTCTTATAAATTGGTTTATCGCATTTTCTGTTGGTTGTGTCTTGAGACTCATCTCAGATAACTACTATAATTGTCTATATAAATGGTTTTCACTGCTTATAGCTGATGGTAAGAGTGAAAAGGAAGATTACCTGGTAGCTGTTGTCAAGGCCAGGGAAGCTCATAGCTTTAGCCCTGCATGGTGATAGCAACTCATCAGAGTAAGGCCTGGGGAGAAAGAGGCCTTTTCATGCACTTTTTTCTTGTTGAGTTCCCTCTTTCAGTGTCACTGTCCTTTTTTCTCCTCCCTGCCTTTAAATGTTTTAGTGCTTTCTTCTCTTACCTTGGCCTCCCAAGTTCCTGTTCTGGTTTTGCATTCTTTCTTTCCACATTCCCCAGTTCTCTCTTTTTTTTTTAATGCTAATGTAGAAAGACTACAACTTAAAGCCCCTGACATCCTTGGTGTGGATTAAAAATGAGCCTCTGAGACTTTATCTTCCTTTCTGTTTTGATTTCTGCTAAATCCAAGACTTATGGACTGGATGCTTGGGTAAAGGCTACTAGGTGTTTTGTAGTGTCTTGTTTTGCCTTCCCCCCGTCCTTCTCAACTACTTAAGTATTGTGTATTTTATAGAGTCATTATTGCATGTGAACAACCTCTCTGCAGCGGGCAACATCTCTCACATCCAAGTAACTCATTGAAGTTGAACTATTATAACAGAAGGGAGTCTACTAGAAGCAGTTGTTATGGTCTTGTGAAGGGCTGGTAGGGTGACTGGGGAGTGGAGAACCTGCTGAATGAAGGTCTTGAGGATCAGAGTGATGCAGTTGAGCAAAACAAAGACTGAGAGGAAAAATGAATGTTCTCTGTGAATGTATCAAGGGGTAAACATGGAAAGAAAGGAGTAATTTATGTGAAATAGCATGCTGGCACAGTAAATATGAACTAGAAATTAATAAATTGAGGCTAGAAACTAAATATGCATATGTACTTCTAAGCACTGAAACAGTCTGACAACAGGCTTCTGACATTAATATAGTAGACAAAGATATCCTCATCTGTGGAAAGCTTTAAAATACAGCACCTGCGGTAGCAAAGTATTGTTTTCAGTGAGTCAGAAGGTATCTTTGGTTCCCTATGTTGAACTATTCCTGCAAGATATATTAGTTCTGCAAGCAGGAGCGCAGCTTTGCAGGACTTGGTCGTATTCTATTTGACAGACCTACTTCTCCTGCCATTTGGAGAACTGGCTGAATGGCAGAGCTCAGGGATCAATGTGATCAATGATGCAGAGTCCAGCTGGAGGCCTGTGGCTAGTGGTGCTCCCCAGTGGTCAGTACTGGGCCCAGTCTTGTCCAATATTTTCATCAATGACCTGGATGAAGGGACAGAATGTACCCTCAGCTGTTGATACAAAGATTGGAGGAGTGGCTGATACAGCAGAGGATTGTGCTGCCACTTAGTGAGACATGGACGGGCTGCAGAGCTGGGTGGAGATGAACCAAATAAAGTTCAAAAAAGGCAAATGTAAGGTCCTGTGCCTAGGGAGGAATAACCCAATGTACCAGTTTAGGTTAGAGGGTGCTGGAAAGCAGCTCTGTGGAGAAGGACCTGGGAGTTCTGGTGGACAGCAGGTTGACCAACAGTCAGCGATGTGCTCTTGTGGCCAAGAAGGCCAATCTTCTGGGGTGCTTTAAGTGTGAGGTTGAGGGAGGTTCTCCTTCTCCTGTACTCTGCCCTGGTGAGGCCACATGTGGAATACTGTGTCCAGTTCTGGGCTCCCCAGTTCAAGAAAGGCATGGAACTACTGGAGACAGTCCAGCGGAGAGTTACAAAGATGATGAGAGGACTGGAGCATTTCCCATATGAAGAAAGGATGAGAGAGCTGGGTCTGTTTAGCCTGGAGAAGTGAAGACTAAGAGAGGATCTTATCAATGCTTATAAATATCTAAAGGGTGGGTGTCAAGAGGATGGGGCCAGACCCTTTTCACTGGTGCCCTGCAACAAGACAAGGG
>NW_010202320.1:5607-19494 GCF_000695765.1 Mesitornis unicolor
GATTCTCTGGGTCATCTCTGCATTGTGTCTTTTGGCAGGTTGTATGTTAGAGCTGTAAATGCCTGGTTTAATACCCTGGGTTTTTCAGTTTTGCCTTCAATCTATTGCTCCATACTGTTCTTTTTATTTGGATGTGTTTTCTTTTCTTTTGGCTACTTCTTTGCTTGAAACCATCATCAAACTCAAGAGTCTGTATTGTCTCATTAAATACCTTGCATCATTTTTGGCAAAGAAACAAGAAGGAAATTTCCACTTGAGCAAGATTTGGAAGAGCACAGAAGATTCCTGACGCTGGCAATTAATTTAAATCCCTTTTTGTTACCAGCTTTGAAACCCTGGGATCATATCAGAAAATGTGTTTCTAGCTCCCCTAGTGAGCTTTAAATCAACCAGACCTCAGCGAATAAAATGTGGCACTGTGATTTCTTGCCAAATTGAAAATAAAATGGTAACCGACTAAAAATTAATTTGCGCAATGAGGAACTCTCACAGTAGTTTAAGAAATAGTCCTGTTTGGCTGATGCTTTATGATTTGATGGGCCGCGTTTTGTGTCCATTACTTTGGGTGCCTTGATTTAAGTCTCTCGTGCTACCTAGGGTGCAGCGGGAACAAAATGAGACGTAGGCCCTCTGTGCCTAAGTGGAATGCCAGGAGCACTGCAGTTGTGTCCTTAAAGATTATTACCCCCAGTGCCCACCGGAGCTGAGAGAGGGGTGGCATAATATACAGAGATATAAATTCTTTGAGGCAGAGCATAGAATTTTACAACCTAAGTGTAATAGGATGTATTGCGCCATCAGCGAAGGCTACAGAGTTTCATGTGATTAAAATAAAAAAGGGTCCAAGAATATGCCTTTAACTACCATTTTAGCTGCAATAACTTTTGTCTCTTGTCATTTATATTGGCCATCGAGAAGGAGGCAAGCTGTAAGCTGTGCTGTAATAATAATAATAATATGAATAATAATTAATACTCAATTTCTCCTCTTTCAGTATACTTAAATTTCCACGTTTTCTTCTCAAAATAAAACATTCTCATGTCTAAAATCTCATATCTGTTTTCATGGTAACTTGGAAATTTATTCTGAAATTTTGTTAGTCCTTTGTGCTAGTACAGAGAGCTTTCATAAGTAAATTCCCATTAGAAGGACACTAATGGCTATAAAATCAGAGAAAGCTAATGAAAGAGAATCCCACAGGTAGTTACGGCTTCTTTTTCTCATCTTATTATGTTTGCTATCCTCTTTCAGAAATACAGATCCCCTTGGGCTGGGAGCCACTGAAAATCTTTGTGGTTTTTTATTTTATTTTAACAATCTATATTATCCCAAAGTCCCTTGATCACTATATTACAGTTAAGAATAAGAAGGAAAATTAGCAATAAATGTCTTGCTGTTTGTGAAATGCATACCACTGTCTTCAGGGAAAGCAGCTGCGTTATGATTTGATAGAAGGGAGGAACTTTTAGCACTAATTCAGCACCCCTCACTGCATTTCCTCCCCTACCCACCTACTGTCTTTATTCCTCATCTATGAAATGTTCTTGTATAAACGAGTGTTATTTCACACTGCCCGCTTTCTGCTATCAGGGTCTCATCAGAGACCAATTCTGAAAGGGAGAAAAAGCAGTCAGCTGGTGTACCATGACCTTACTCAAATTAGGGACCGGGGTCCTCCTTGTCATCTCTGTGGGTTTGGACTTGTTGAATATAGGGAGGTGATTTTATCTGTAAGAGACCTTCAGTTGTACCTGTGCCCTCCTTCAGCTGTTGACCTAAACTAATCCAAAAGCAAGTGGTATTTTGCAAGGATAAGAGGCATGAAATGGTTAATCCAAATTGTGCTCTTTTTTTGGCCGCAGTTTTCCTATTCTTTAGGACTGTAGTTCTTTCGGAAAGATCCCTAGGAGGCGTGAATTTGACCCAAGTCAATCAGAAAGAGTCTGACTGCAAAACATCCTGATAATTTGTGTGGGAGACAGCACGAAATTCTGCCCAAGAAGGGAAAGTAGGAGGTGGAGAGGGAAAACCAATCTTTTAAATAGCCTTAAGCATGGGGATGAGCTGGTGGTGTCTCATACACCCTCCTTTCTCATGTCTTAATCTGCCAGACATCTTATCATGATATTTAAATGAATATTGTGGGCCTGTACTTCTTTAAAAGGTCTATTATTTGCTCTCTTTTTTTTTCTTTCTATCATCCCAGCTTTTAAGAGTTTTTTTTGCTCTTAGTTTCCTACTGGCTTTGTCCCTGTTTTGAAACAGCTTTATACTTGGATCGTGGTTTTGCCTCAGCCGCATGCAGTCTGGCATTTCCGACTCCACAAGCACCCTGTGGTGCTCGGCAAATATGAAAACCATCCAGTGTGAGATGGAAGCCCAGAGCAATGTTCCCCTGGATTAGCACAATTATTACTTTTTGCAATCTGCCTTTATTTGCATTTAAATCTGTGCACTTCATACTTCACGTTTAAGAAACTTCACAACTTTTTATTTATATATGCACGGTGGCTACCTTAGAAGTTGCCTTCTCTGTCATGTTTGAAGCAAAAATTAATTCAGAACACTTAATCCAGATCCGAATGTATGTATCTGTCACTTCAGAGTAGTGATGCATTCAGGTTTAAGGTGCCCGTATGATCCACTGTAGACAGGAACAGTTTGCAAAACCAAGTTTTAAAATGCCCTCTGTCAAACCAAAAAGCTTTATGCACACTTAGATCTAGAACAGTCTGGCAAAGAGGAGAGAAACAATAGCAACTAAGCACCTTCAGTACATTAAGTACCTGCCAGTTCTGGGGGCTATTTTGGAGAAGAAAACTAAATAGATTGAAAGTCCTGTAAGAAACCAAGAAATGAATTGCATTGCTGTGAGCTTTAAAGGCATGATAAAAGTGCTTAGGTGAGTCTCCTCTTCCCTCTTCCAAATGTGAGATCTCTAAATCAGATGTGTATATTAGGACTTATTCAAAGGGAACAGCATATGCTTTCATTGTTTACCTCTTCTTTTTCAGAGGTGTTCATGGCCATTTCAATGGTCAGCGCCCCTGGGCTTTGGCAGATGAATGTATCCTGGATGTGATGGCAGACCTGGTTGGTGAGTGTGAACTGCAGGGAAAAACATTTCTCTAGAAATGGAAACATATTTTTCTTTTGAAAAATGAAAACGTTTTTTTTTCTTAAAATTGAAGGTCCTGAAACTGTGTAACTGAATCTAGTTCCTTGCATTTGATTGCTTTAAAGCAGTTTTTCTGACTGCCTTGTGCACAGACTAATACTTAAGGCTGCAAGTGATTTATGAGATGAATGTATGTGATAACACAAGAGCATACGCATATCATGAAGCTAATGGCAGCAAAGGGTTTTTTGGAGGATCATAAACCACTTGGTCTAACACGTGAAGCCCTTTTAAAGGGCACTTGGTACTACAGATTCTCATCTGCTCTCCTAGAAGTGAACCCATGAACTTGTCCCTTTGAGAAATGATTTCTATCTAGACATTTTCTGCTTTTCCTCCTTTCCCTGCCTCTAAATCCAGCCTCGTATTTGTGAACTGCTTCTGTCAATGAAGCAGATAATTGGGGCAGGATCTGCTATTTGTGCGTCCCCATTACCCTCTCAAGGAGTCGGCAGCGCTACCAGACCTTGGCAGCCAAGGCGTTTGGTTATTCCAGAGATGGAGGAGGAGCCCTGGAGGCTTCTCCTGGTGCATTTGCCAGGCATCTGAGTGTGAATGCAAATTCCCTCCATTGCCTCTTACTCTAACCTGTGTGTGGTTGCTAAAATAATCTTTCTCAGGGATTTCCTTCAGAGTTGTTAGTGTTGGGAAGGGGAAACAAAATGATCTTGGCAGGGTTTCTACAGATTCTTTTTCTCCCCAACCCTTACAGCCGTTGTCAAGGCTAGGACAGTGGATTTTAGCGAGATTTGGCCAGTATTTCAATTTAGCTGTTGAAGGCAACTGTCAATATTCACTGCCAGGACTGAATTATAGTCTGTTCATTTGTGCCTTCACTAAGGAAAACTATTAAGGTTAAGTCGACCTACTCTATACTACATATTGTCTTGTAATTTCTCCTCTATAGGCAAGTGTTCAATGAAAAATTTATGGTTTTCCTCCTTCAAGAGAAGCAAGTGGGGTCTGAACAATTGGAGACAGATACATTAAGGAATGTTTCATGACAGGTTTATTTATGTATTTATAAATAAAGCCACTTCCCGACTTCTTCATGAAGTTTCCAAATAGCTCAAATACTAGACATTATTATTGCAGCAGAAAAAATACAAGAAAACATTGTTATAGGTGGTCTATCCATGATGTAAGCATTAAGATAACATGAATTTGGCTACACTGGGAATCATTGGGCTGTGTGGAGTGATCCCTTCTGCAGAATTAACTAAAAACCAAAATGCAGATTGGTTGTGCTGATTTTGGAAGTTGCTACTGTAGTGCTCTGTATTGTTCAAGTGGTCAAGAAATTACTTTTGTTCGTGTGAAGTAATCCCTTCTGCAGAATGAAATAAAAACTAAAATGCAGATTGGTTGTGCTGCTTTTGGAAGTTGCTACTGTAGTGCTCTGTATTGTTCAAGTGGTCAAGAAATTACTTTTGTTCTTTCATTATGCTCAAGGACAAGCTCAGTACATTCTTCTGTTACCTATAATAGAACATAAAAATTAAGAATATAAAGGGGTGAAGGATGTTGAAATGCTGAATACAGCTAATTTAGGGATTTTTCTAGTTTGACTGCTCTTTCCCAGCAAGTGGATGTTCTTGTTCTGGTAGGGTGTAACTAGGAAGCTGTGTGGCTGCTCTTTCCCAGCAAGTGGATGTTCTCGTTCTGGTAGGGTGTAACTAGGAAGCTGTGTGCAGGTGGGGAAATGTGACTTGTCACACAAATAGCCCTATGCATAGTAAGGGCTTTTAAATTGGAAACCTTGAATTTGATTACCTGGAGGGTGGAGAATTTCTCTTATGTCTTATGAGAATGAGAGAGCAGTGACACTGCATACTTTTGGGCACCTAAATTAGCAAAGTAACAAGGCAAGACCATTGATGTTCTCCATATAACCAGGAGAGAGAGCCAAGGTCCCCCAAAGTGCAGTCTACCATCCTCCTCTGCTTCACCTTGTGTGAATATTTGCCACTGCTCTGTTTGCAAAACACAGGCCCCAGTGAGCTCCCCGTGGAGCATTGGGGCAGGCTGGGCACCCACCTCCTACCCGCACTGGTGCCGGGGTCAGTTTGGTCTCAGCTTTAGGTCAGGAGCCACTGCAGAAAGCAGGGAGTCAGGCAGGGATTTCTTTTCCCTTTGCCATCTGGCTTGTAGAGGTTGCCAGCTCAGTGTGCTTTATAATATTTGTTTAACTATAAGACGTATTCCGGGTGTAAGGAGAGGGAAATGAGAGCTTTGCTTAAATTCCATCTAATTGCTCATCAATCTCCTTATTTTTCTTTCTTTTCTTTTCCAGACTCCATATAACACTGGTCCTTTATTATTTTTTTTAAACACTATGGCCAGACTATGCTGAACTTATTTCAATTTTCTTCATTTTAAACAAATATTTCAAAGTTATCTATAAAAATTATGGCTGAGGTAATCCTACCATTGATTTTTAAAAATCTTTACTTGGAAGTGTGTCACAGCCCTGTTGTTCTACTCAACAGTAAAGCGCACATCAACTTTGTCAGTTTGGATTTTGTTCTCCAGAATGTTTGGGTCTTTGGTTACTTGAACTATAAAATTATGATTTAGGCTCGAATCTGGCCTTCAGATTTGCATGCCAGCAGGTTTTTATTTATATAATATACTCAAGTTTTTTTCAGGTCCTAGGTGAGCAATTCTTAGAATGTCAAGGAATTGATGTTGCCCAAATAAGGATGCATTGTAAAAAAAATCTGATTTTTAAAATTGAAAGTAACAGTGAAAAAGCTAAGAGAAGAAATGCAAGGAAAATGTTATCTTAAAATGCTCTCTTCCAGTGTGGTATTTACAATTAAGAACTGTTTTCCAGCAAAGTGTAATACCAAGTCTGTATGAGTTGAGTGAATTTTGAATTTCCTTTTTTAGTGAATTTAATGTGAGAACAAACCCAGAATTTCACTCTGCTTTTTACTCAATATTTAATATGTTATGGAGGAGGAGGAAGAGTTGTCATTTCTCACTCTGAGTACTAGTAGTAAGTAAAAATTATTTGGTGTGATTTATTCAGGAATGGACTAAAGACTGTAAAGTATCTTTGTTGATTTAATGGTTTATAGAGCTATAACACCTTGCTTATTAAATGCAGTCACATTTTCTTGTTCAATGAAAGTTACAGTACTAAATACATTGTGGGATGCAAAGTCAAGGTCAGTGGAGGCCAAATCTTTTTTTCCACGCTCGTGCTGAGTGGCATAACATGGTGTTGGTAATCTCAGCTTCTCCTGCCGGCCTTTATTAAAACATTACAACCTTGGCAGGATCACCTTTTGATGGAACAAGATTAACTGCATGGCTGCTGCTCTACAGTGCGCTCGGACAGGTCTCTGTTGAGGGAAGACTGAACGCTGTGCAGATCTGTAGTGACTTTGAGTGATAAGGATCATTTGAAATAACCAAAATGTTTTCAAAATTGGGGCCCTTAGCCTTTTTTTCAATCATTTTACAAAATGCTTTTTACTTACTCTGGTGAGGACCAGGCTCCCACTGCAGTCACAGAGGAGAAGGATGGCAGTGTCTGCCTAACACAATCATAATTGTCTCTGAAGTTGTACTTTGCAAACGCTGCTTCCCTTTATTAAAGAGGAGATTTATCAAGAAGAACATACAGATTTTAGCCTGGCTTGGAGATATGATATAAAGTTAGGAAATAAAGAAAGCAAACATAATTTTTTCTCCTGTGTGCCGGGTCTTTGAATATTGTAATAGGTTAATTGGATCATGGAAAGGTTGTTTTCTGAAACGCAGTGCAGGTTATAAAGGATAACAGTTTTCCAATGACACGGATGAGGTTTGTTTTGTGGGCATGAAATTCAATAATGGAAAGCTTTTAATAAATATATAATTTACGGAAGACCCAGACTTACATGACAAATGTAGTGTCATATTTAATTTGGGATGCTAGCATGCAGCTAAAAGTGATCTACAGATTAACCATTTGTTTTATACGTAAACTGTACAGCTCATGCAGAGTTTGTTGTGAAAGCCTCAGATTTCACAGAAGGAGCAGAGGGAGAAATAAGAACAATACAATTTCTTGATGCCATCCCGTTTTTCAGCCTCAAGAGTCCAATAGAAATATTAAGACTGCAAATAATACTGTTTTGAGCTGCAATCACTCTCTCTAGCTGCCTTCTGTATCTGCAATAGAACAGCCACAAGGTGACCTGCTCCAGCAGCATGGAGCTTGCAGATGCAATGCTATCAGAAGAAAGAAAAGATAGAAAAGGAGAGGAGTTTAAGTGAGGAAAAGAGCTTATTTTTCCCTATGAAGGACTAGGTCTACTTGCATTTCTTTGCACAGACTTGATGATGTTCCTCGTGTCTGAAGGAGGGAGCTGATTCATGACATCTCTTTTTGCTCCTGGCTCATCCCATGGACAGATCCTCCAGAGTCACTGGCAACTATTGACAAACCTTCCTGTCCAATACTTGGAGATTTCAGCAACATAAAGAAAGGCCCTCGAATACCTGAATCAGAATGGCTCTTGGCTTTTCCTGTGGTGGCAGAAGCTGAGGCCTACTTGGCAGGGATCTATGAATAAACCCTTCCTAATTACAGATTTATATGTTCTTTGGCTATACTTGATTGCATTGAGTTCAACCCATGGTTATGTCTTTTTCCTAGGCTGGCAAAGTGATAACTCCATGAACCTAAACTCTGTGTGATACAGTGGGAATGTCTCAATGCTCTTGCTGCCTTTCCCCTGTGGTAGTTGGATCCTTGTATGCTTTTCAAGGCTGGGACAGGAGAAACCCAGGATTCGCCTCTCTGTTTCTTGTGGCTCCCTTCACCCTTTTTACCCTAACATCACATTTTCCTTTCCCCTTTATAATCGCAAGGGTGTCTGTTACCTTCCCTGCCTGTTTACATTTGTCTTCATCCCTCCTTGCATTGAACCTCTTTCCATCTTTGGCCACCTCCTCCTCTGTGGTGATGACTATGGTGAGGTTCATAGGCCCATCTTTTGGCTGAAGAAGACCCTCCAAGCACTGGTTTTTGACAAGGGTGAATTACTGCTTCTCAACAACAGACATCAGGCAAAACGGAAAGAAACAGAGATTGGTTTTCTCTGTGTCCCAGTGGCGCCCTGCCCAATGCACAGTCAATCATCCTGCCTAAAACCCCTCACCAATGGTTGATAAGGGTTGGAGAATTTGTTACTAAATACTTTGTAATAACAATTAGTCGTTACTCTATTAGTTCTGCCTGTGATTAGCTGTAGCCAAAAAGCACATGTAATTAGCCTCCTTGGAGCTATGTGAGTATGACTTCTTCTTGCTAAGTCACTACTTTAATAATGGTCTGTAATATTCAATAGGGCAAATTTGCTTGGTTTTTTATATTAAGGATGAGATTTAGCTTGACATTACAGTAACCATGTAGAATAGGTGACTGTCTCAATATGTTTTCTGACTCGCTTTACATATAAACTTTTGACAAAATTAAGCTTGCAAATCTTGCTTTATGTGCAGTCTTCTGACCTGAAGTTTTGCCTGAGTTATTAATGATAATAAATCCACCAGTGGTTTGCCAGGAAATGGAAATACTTCATTGTTTTTTGTTTGCTGTGTCTGACCTGAAAATATAAATATTTTCTTGCCAGTGTTGCACAGTGAGTCAGACAAGAAATCTTTTTACTTCGCTGTGATGACACCTCAAACGTTTGTTTATTTTCCTGTTCTCAGAGCGACATTGACTGAAAATGTACTTCTGCTTTCTCAGCACTGTGCTAGATTTCTCTGAGAAACCCCTAACCAGTTTGTTTTTTTCTTTTTATTATTTTAGGGGCCCACAGACATGAAGTAGCCTTAATGAATGGGCTGACTGTTAACTTGCACCTCCAGATGGTATGTCTTTACTATGCTTATTTGATGTTGTGTTGACAAATATTATTTTACCTTTCTTTGTGAATGTAATCAAAGTGTTTTCTGAGGACTTCACAAAGACAGAACTGGATGATAGCCTGACTTTTCTTAAACCTTAGGAGCTGTATCTTGAATGATGCTTTAGCTTGGGCAAGATCCGACTTCGCTTAATATTAAGCAGAATAGCTGGACAGAAATATTTTCAAAGACTCTGTAAGGGAAGATTGAGTTTTTCTTGCATGTGCTGCACATCAATCCTCAGAGAATAGATCTTATTATTGTAAGAAACATTTAAAAGTAGTTTCTCAGATTTAAATTTCACACCAAATTTCAGAATTTAAGAAACGAGTTCAACTGTGAGCAAGGCAAACTTCTCAGTATGGTGACAAGCCCAACTTGCGT
This sequence comes from Mesitornis unicolor, assembly GCF_000695765.1. Taxonomy (NCBI): domain Eukaryota; kingdom Metazoa; phylum Chordata; class Aves; order Mesitornithiformes; family Mesitornithidae; genus Mesitornis; species Mesitornis unicolor. Next base: position 15,080 of record NW_010202320.1, read on the forward strand.
CCATGCACAGAGCTGAGAAGGATCCTTCACCTACAGGTGCTGAGGTGGATGAGTGACGTCTTTGCAGAAGGCTTCGTCCTTTGGTCGTGCTTGTTTCAGAGGAAGGGATGATTTATTTAATAACCAATATTTTAGGTTAGAAATGGAAATCCAGTTTCTTTGCACTGTCTTCTACTCTTCAGCTGCTGCTTTTGCTTGGGGGATGGAGCTGGGTGAAATCCCAGCATCCCTGGCTGCAGTCAAAGCTCTGCCATCGGTTCCTGTAAGTTTTCACTGCTGGGTTTTTGTGGCCTTTGTAATGGATACATGAAATACAGTATTATAATGCTTTTCTACTTCGATAGATGTTATATGGGCAAAGAAATATTTCTAATTTCTGGGGGATTCTCTGTAGTCTGCATGAAATGAAGGCAGTCTTTATTAAGTTATGTACTGGGAACATTTCTCATATCTGCTTAGATACATTTCAACATGTCTTTTTTGTTATTGTCCTTAACAGCTATCTTTCTTTAAACCTACTCCAAGACGCTATAAAATTCTTCTAGAAGCCAGAGCCTTTCCCTCTGACCATGTAAGAAATTAATATTTCACCATATTTGTATTATTAATCATATTTTTCCAAAGAATATCAGTAGTCCGATTTGAATATTTATTAGCTCATCTTGTCCAAGTAACATTACAATAAAAAAATCTGTCAGAAGCTTTTGAGCTCAGCATATTTTACAGATCGTAGCTCTATTCCTTTCGTTAAAGTAAAAAATGTTACAAGAGGAAAAGATTGAATGGGTACATTGATTTATTAGTCTTTTTAAAGACGTTGAGCAAACTACTGGCCTAAATCAACTGAAGTTGTAAATGTTTTATTAATTCTTGTTGCTGTTTTACTTTATGAAACCAAATCAATACAAACTCACAACACTAACACTTATATATCCCCAGACAGAGATGGAAATGTTTGTTCTTAGCACTTTAGATTACTAGTTCAAACATAATTTGTCTGCTATAAAATAGGAGACAATAGCCCGTGCATCACAGCTTAGAGCGAATTAATCTTTGGGTCTGTGGCCCACTGCTACTTTATCATCAACGCCATCAACTTGGGGAAATTGATAACAAATCTGATCTCTAAGGTGTGATAAAAAGGACTCGAGCTACTAACAGGTTTATTTGTAATGAAGACGGCGGCACAGATGTATAAACCTGAAATTGCCTTTATTCTAAATAATGTTCATACTCATCCCATGATTGTTCTTTGTGCACTTGTGCGTTTGGACTCCATCTTCTTAAATTTCTACAGCACTTCAGTAATAACCTGTGCAGCTGCCATTACTTCAGTTCCTGTCACGTAATTTGAAACTATTTTCCAGTGTTAATCGATGATTTTTTTAATCTTATTTCCAGAACCATTATTTGTTGATAAAATCAGTGGGTAGGATTTTCAAAATAGCCCAAGTTGGGACCTCTTATTTCCTCACAGCTATGCAGCAAATCTTAAGTGGTACATACGTGTCAACCTGGGATTTAGCATGTGCTACCAAGCAAAGTTGGGTACACAGGGTTAGGACTTAGGCTTTGACTTTGTCCTTGCTATCTGATGATGTGAATGAGATCTTGATCTTTCCCAAACTGAAGGAAAGCTAGAAAGTTTTCGATGGACTTAGACGAACCTTCTAAGTGTTAATTTTAGTGACATCTTAATCCCTTTTCTGAAGTTCTGATGTGTTTTTTCTCTTAGTTGCTTTATCACATAATTGTGCTAACGTGTTCTGCATGGAAATCTCTTCCAGTACGCTGTTGAGTCCCAGCTTCGGCTTCACGGACTTGATGTGGAGAAAAGTATGCTCCTGATGCAGCCGCGGGAGGTTGGTGAGAAATACGTCAGTTCTGGTTGCTGTCGCTAAGGGCAGAAGTGTATTTCATGTGAGAGGAGTCATTTATTCTCAAATATTCTAGTATCTGCCTGCAGAAGTTATAATCTGTTTCTACTAATACTTTTAGGTAAAATTTATGAATTGCTTATTCTGTTTCTGTGTATATTTTTATATTAGAACCCATTTTATTGTCTGATTCAACTAGCTAATTTTCCTTGAAATATAACAAAATTGTTATTTTTCCTGTGTGTTAAAACTGAGAGCACCCTGAGACAGCTGCAAAATACAGTAGCTCATTGAGAAACCTCAATGTCCTTTCAAAGTCCTATGGTAAAACACTGCCATAGCATGGGCACCACTGTCTGTATCAGCACAGACCGAGGGAAAGGGCTGCTTACGGTAATGTGCAATTCAGATTAATCTGAAAGTCTGACTTGCTTCATGTTTGCTCTATTAAGAACTTTGCCACCAAAGTATAAACCGATGGTGACCTTTTGCTTCTGAAATCTGAGTCATCTTTTGAGTAAAGAGCCCACTCCTGAACGCTTGATAGATTCGCAGAGATTGTTGAGATAATAACAGTTACTTGCAATTCAACAATCCTGCCCGAGTTCTTTTCAGTAACAAGTCTAATTTAATTCTAGGTTTTCACTGCCTAATTGATCCCTAGGTGGTGGTATGTTTTACATGATCCCTTGCTAGGAAGACAGGAGGAGGAAGGGGCAGTAATTTTCCTATAAAGAATCAAGAATGAGGGGTTTTTTTTGGTTGAAATTCCTCTATATTTAATGACCTCAGTTTTGGGGATTTTTGTACTTTTGATGATGTGAGACTTATTGTTTTTGAAATATAAATATGGCAGGCTTATAATAGCTTCCTGTGGGATATGAAGTTTATCAGAAAAGTACAGAGTGAAGCAGACAACTTTCAATTCTTGTGGGTGTCACAAATTTCAGGTGCCATATAAAAATCATTTTATATATGCTGTTTGCACCAGGATTTTTTTAACTGTAAATTAAAACTGTGTGAAATATTAAAGAACATGGAGCGTGCTAGAATATGGAGTGAATAGACTTTTTGTAACTGATACCTTCAAGATAAATTTGCTAATGATTTTTTTTTTGAGGTAACTTACTCATAGGCTACTTCATAGCACTACCTTTGTATATCATTACCGTGCTAAGGATTTGCTTTTGATCTCCTTATGCAAGCAGCACAGCTCACGGTAAAATATAGGTTATGAAATAAGAAATGACAGTTTCATTACTGCCAGAGTTGATGTAAAAATATGTGCTTTAACTTTGTTTTAGGGGGAGGAGACCTTGAGGATCGAAGATATCCTTGCTGTAATCGAGAAGGAAGGGGACTCCATCGCCGTTGTCCTGTTCAGTGGGGTGCAGTACTACACGGGACAGTTGTTTGACATCCCTAGAATAACAAAGGCTGGCCAAAAAAAGGTAGGATCACTTCGGACCCGTTCTTTAATCACTAATTTTGGATCATCGATTTTCAATATAGATAATGATAGAAATATTTTTAATTTCTACTTTTTGTGGAAGAAAACAGAGCACGTGGGGAAGCCTGTGGGGCTCAGATAAAAAGTAGGAGCACTCCATGCCCAGACCCTCTGGGGGCTGTGTGCTGCATGAAGAAATAGCCCTGCGAGAGCAATCTTGCGGGTGTGACTTTAAACTATATGGAGAGATAATTCATGGCTATTAACTTCTACAGGACTTTTCCTGAAGGATAGAATTTCAGGAGGTTCAGTGGAGAAGGAGGAGGAGGTAATCACAGCTCTAATCTCTCTTTAAAAGTTAGTTTGCTTTAGATTTCTGCTTTTTTGGCAGTGATTTTCCTCCATTCCTGCAACCATGCTGGGTTAGTGTTTGCCCCTGGTGAGCGGGGAGGTGACCTCCCCATGGAGCCAGCATTGTTCAGACACAGCTGATCAGTTTTCTGGAGACAGGCACAACATGGAGCACGTCAACATCACCAGAGGACCGTGTTTTAGTGATGACTCAGCCTTCAGAGCTTGCAGGCAGCGTGCTCTGTGGACATAGCTGTAAAACTTCTTTAACCATCTCAATTGCCTCAGAAATCCAGCAGAAAACAGTTTTTAATTAAGTTGTCTTATCAACAGGAGGTCACCAGAATTTCTGTAGGGGCAGACTTTTACTGGATGTACCTCGTCTCATGTAAGATTAAACCACTGAAGGAGAAACTTATTTAGTATTGCTGGGTTTTGGCAAACCAGCTAACTATTTACATCTGATGTTTTAACTCTCTGGAGAGGTTCCTGGCTCACAACAGGCTATACATCTTCTTTTGCTGTAGGTTTGGCAGTGGAAATTTTTCTGGAGGTCAGGGAGTAAGTTATGCTGCTGGAAAGTGATGGTAAAGTCTCCCTTGGGAGCGTAGAGCAGGTGTCAGAGCTATTCAAGGGCCCAGGGGATATAAAAAGGGAATGTTCTCACACAGCAGCACCTGGCAACAAAATTAGTCCTGAACAGAGCACAAAACAAGACCGACTTCTGATGTGGATGC
>NW_010202321.1:0-5911 GCF_000695765.1 Mesitornis unicolor
CCCCTTCCCGCCCTTCGCCCGCCCCGGGAACACCCTTTCCCCGGCGCGGGGTGGGCACGCGGCCGGGGGCGTGTGTCCTTTTCCCGGACACGCCGCGCCAGCCGGGCCCGCCGCGGGAGCTGCCCGTTCGTCCTGCCCGCCCGACCCGCAGCGGGCCTGGGGGAAACGCCCGGCAGGGCTCAGGTCCCGGGAGCAGGCGGGCTCTAAATTCCTCCCACAGCCCTCAAGCGTCCGAGTGTGAAAGGGTAGGCTTTAAACTAGCACCCTCATGTCCTCTTCAAAATATTAATGGTATTTCGTGCTGCTTAATTATTTGAATTACTATGAAGGTAGGCAGGACAAGAGCGCTGTCAGCCACACTAAGACCTAGAGCAGACTTGCACCTACGTGAAATTCCAAAATGCACAAGCTCCTTTGAATGCAAGAGCAGCCTGGCTTGATAACCAAGAGCCAAGCCCAGACCTCCTTCTGCCTAGCCTCGATTCCTTCTGTGATTGAAGCAAAGCACATTGAACACTTACAGGTTTTTTTTGAGGAGGAAGGCAGCAGTAATTTCCTAACCTCTGAAGTACCCTAAACAATCACAGAGGTTAGTGGTAGTAATAAGTAAGCATATATATCCTATGAATCCAAAATTAATAGCACTCAAAAAATTTGTCTACAAAGTCATAGCATATAATTTCTATAGATTTTACTTCAAAGTACTGTTTAAATTAGGGTACCAGAATTTTATCAAAAGAGGAGTAGGATATACACAATCTCTAGGGATAGATATCTCCACATCTGTGGTTTCACACTGTCATAATACCATACATGGAAGATGCATCAACTGTGAATTTTTGGAATATTCAAACACAGCAAACAAAGATTGGATGTGAAGAAGCAAAAGATACCGACAAAAGAACACAGTGTGTGTTCTGCATGCAGAAGAAGAAAGTGAATCCTTAAATGTTCAGGAGAGAAAAACAAGCAAGCAAGCACATGACACCACAGACCTAAGTGCATATAAACGCATACCAGCACGTGGAATTTTTGAACTTCAGTTCTTGAACCCATTCTGTTCTGGTGATCTGATACTAAGTGTTAGCTGACAAGTGTTAACATTGTTATTTGCCATAGTGGACATATAAAAAAAGAAAATCTGAATAACTAATAACATTCTAATAAAAGATTACAGTGGAAGTGATTGTTACCAGAACTGGTGGCTGATGGGCAAAACCAATAATTTAAAAGGTGTGGCTTGGTTGGCAGTTAAGCTGCAAAATCATGCAATCTTCCTTTATGCAGCTTCCTCAAAAGCTGTTGCTATTTTCTGCAACACACACAGACATTTAATAAGAATGTAGTGCAGTTCATCTCTTTAGCCTGATCCCTGAATATAAGAGAGGGGTTTTTCCCCTTCCTGATGTTGCAGCTCATATATTTTCAAATCCATTCCTTCTTCTAATTGAGGATTATCAGGAAAAAAAAATAAAATCTGAAATAACTGAGGTTTAGAATGCAGGTAATAAAGCACATCCAGCCCTGCTAAAAAGAACCTCTTGTAATATAGTATCAGCCATCAAACATTAAGGATTTTACTTTGCTCCTGAATAACAAATAGCTCTTACTTGCAAAAAAACGTATAAATCTTATTGAAGCTAGGCATAGTATTAAGAGTATTTCATTTCTATCCATTATCAGTTTAAATCAGAACGAACAGTTTGTCTACATACTAACACAAAGCAGCTTTAAAGTCACTTCTGCAAATCTAATAACCAGATTTGGATATAGTCATCTACATAACCCACTTTTTAATATATTTTCGTAGTTACTCAAGTATAGTGCTGAATTTTTCAGGCCTCTATAGCAGATTCCTAAATAAAAAAATAGTCACCTTTAAAACAAATTTATTTCAGAAACCTCATTTATATATTAGCCCTAACTTTTTTTTAGTAAAAAGTATTTAAGTATGAAAATAAAAAAAAAATCGTTTAAAATATAGCTTTTTAATAAAATCCAACAAGCTTTAAACAGACCTTTCACGTATTTTCATTAAGGTTTTTCCATAAGGCACATGTATAGACATTTCAAAGGAGCAGTTATTTTTAACTTACCAACTCTTTACAACATTTATAAAACTCTGTCTTTGGAAAAGCATACAATGAATCATATACAAACATAAATGGCACATTGCGAATTTTAGACATAAATGTAAATAAAATCTTTACTACCCAGATCTTAGCGGCTTGCCTGCACTGGGGAATAAACTGTGTTACTGGATGCAAGGTAGTTCTAAGACTACTCTCCACAGGGTATTTACATGTAATTTTATTGTTTAAAAAAGACTAAAAGTTCCAAGGTAAACAAAAACAGTTCAACCAATGTATTTTTAAAACTGTTTCTAGTAAAAATTATTTAATTCCCCAAATGCAATAGGCAAGGAAAATACTAAATTGTTACTGGGTATTTAATGAGTGGAAAAGTATAGTTTTCCAAGCAAAATTCACAGAAGAATAAAGTTGACTTTCAAAGCATACAGCGGTTCCTGGTTTTAATTTACCCTAGACAAGATGAGAAGCATTTAATCACAGCATCCCTTTGAAAAGAAAAAAAAATAGTTAAGGTATTTGCAGATTTCTTTATATGCATATCAACTACTATGTATTTAAAATTAAAACTATTACAAAACAAAAGACAAAAATTGATAATTTATCAAGTGCAGGATCTTAACAGCTGTGGTTATGCTGAGTACACCCACAGCACCAGCCAAAGCAAAGGCTCAGGCCCACTCTGAAGCTCAGGGCTGCCCATACTATCTAAGCCTTCCACACAGTTTACACTCCAGCACCTGCTAAAAATGCAGATGCAGCGTTCAGAATTGTTCCGCAGCACACGTGGTGCCTCAGCAAAGGTCACAGCCTGATTTTGCTGAGGCCGGCCAGCAAGGGCAGGGCTGAGGAGCATCCCAAATCCATACAAGCAGCAAAGCACGGGTGCTTTGAGCCCAAAACTCATTTGAGTTGGCCCATCGTGTTGCAGGAAAAGAAAAAGCCCAGGCTGAAGGGTTCAAAGTGCATGCACCAACACTGCAGGATGAGGAGCTGGCTCAGCCTTAAGGTCTGAAAGATCTCAAGGGGTCTCCATCTTTATCCAACAACAAAAAAACCTGTTTTCTGACTATTCTACTTAGACCACTCACTTTAGTCCCCTTTATTTTTCATTTTCTCAAAAACTACAACTTACTAGGGAGTGGAATGCGTATTCTGTTGTTAGCCAATTTGAAAAATGAAGGAAAGTACTACCATGACTCGCAGTCACTGTATGTATGCATTTTGGTTTTGGTTTGGCTTGGTGTGGTTTTTTGTGGTTTTGCTTGTTTTGTTTTGTTTAGGCCTTTTTTCCCCACACCAGCAGGAGAGCCACCATTAATTGGAAAAAAAAAAACAAACCAAAAAACCCCCCAAAAAACCCAAAAACAACAAACTGAAAAAACCACACCAAAGCCAAGAACCACAAACTCCATGAACAAGTAAATTGTCGTTAAGAATAAACCATTAAGATTTAAATCAATTAATGATAATTTTGTTGAAATAAAAATAAATGCAAACTTTAAATTACATAACACTGTTTTCTGGCACTTAACATGGTTTAATATCACTGCTTCTGTAAGAAAGGCAGCCTACACAAGAAATTTATAATAGCATTCCACATAAGCAAATAATTCAATAGTCCTTAAAGAAATCACTGTACTACTAAAAGCAGCCTGTGTAAAATTCAGCTCCTTGGCTCATAAAATCTAGTAGACAAAGAAAACCAAATAAAATTAAGTGATGCATATAACCTAATGTTTTTCTGATCAGAACTTGAAGTCCTGTTGGTAGGGAAGAAAAGACCAGTGACCAGTAGCTCAGCCTGCTTTCTGTGCAGAACAGAACATTAAAAAAAGAACAAAAAAAGAATGACCCTCCTGAGACTGTCACGAGGCCACAGGAACTGTAAGAATTCAGAATACTACTTTTGACTGGGTTAGCTTGAAATATTAGAAATAGTAAGATGATAATCTGAAGCTTGAGTTCAGTTGAAGTACTTAATCCAATATAATTCTAAACTACTATATTTCAAAAGAAAACATATACAGCTTAATCCTCCCTAGATCAAATTGGAAGTTTTAAGAAAAGAGAAAACCATAGTACAGCGCTTTAGGCAAAGTTACAGAAACACCACAGGAAGTTACCAGATGAAAGAGACAGACAATACTTTGTACTCTTTTTACCTCCCTTTCACTACAGAAAACCTCATCAAGTAATATACAGACATGGAAACACTATTTTCTTATAAAACCCACACTGCTGAAAGACCAAGCTGCATTTTACATGAAACATTACAGAAAAAAGAAGATTCTTGACTTTGTTTACTTGCATGTGGTTTCACTATGTGTTTGGCTAGCTTTTGTTCTCTTTTTGTACACACGAGAGTGAAAAGAGAGAAGCTTGCCAAAACAAAAATCAACACAAAGCATTGCCTTTGCTTCTCCTAAAAATAATGGAGGAATTCAGAAGCAGACTTAGCAGCTGAAACTATGCTTGGTTGTTTGCTTTTAACCAAGACCTCAGATCTGTAAGGTATCTTTGATGAAGCACTGGAAAAGCCACTATTGCATCAATGCATTTTTTAAAAACTCAATTTATTTTCAGTGATGAAAACTAGAATAAATGAGGTTTAACAAAGAGAATGACCATGCACTTGTATTTAAAGCTTGTATTAAACATTACTTTCAGCTGTGTCATTTTTAAAAAATTAAAAGGAAAGGGAGGAGGTTATAGGTTATATTTTTTCACATACTGAATTTAAGGACTCTTCCCCTTCCCTAGCGTAGAAGTAACTGACTTTTGTTAAGATGGAAGTAATTATGCAGACTCACCTTGCAAAAGGAATATATGACAGACTATACCTGAAAAAGAAGAGGAAAAAAGAATATTTGACAGTGTTCATGTCTCTCCTAGAACCAAATTATTGCACTTCAGTCCAGCATTAATAAAAGCAATCTGTTGTAACAAAACTTTAAACAAGATTACCTACTCAATTTAATGCCTACCTGAGAAGACATGCTTGGACAAGAACTAAATATACTGCAGAGGATGTATTTGTTTACTTTTTTCTTGTGTGTGGTTTTTTTTTTTTTAAATAGTTCGTAACTGCTACTGTGCATAAACTTGAAAAAGCAGATTTACTATCATCAGATTCAAAAGGAATGGAGATTTCTGGGAAAACTATTCTTCAAGATGTCAGACAACATTTTCCAGTTTAAAAGACTATACATTACTATGCAAATATACATCTATTAATATTATTTATGTAACCCTAAATACAGACATATGCTGTAGTATGAATAATACATCACAACTGTGACATTCAAACAGCTAATAATTCTATCAGTCTCTGAACCTTGCTTCTTGCAAGCCTCCAGGCTTTGTTTTGCTCTCATCCCCAGCCTGATCAAGCTCTAGGATATTTAACAAACGTGAAGCTGTCTGTGGTACACATGTAGAACAGTGCTGGAGTTAGCAGTCGTCCCTCTAGGATGTACCAAGCATTTACCTGGGCCCAGCACGATGCCTAACAGCCCCTGAACAAACAGGTTTTTGTCGTCAGACCCAAGTTCAGCAGAGACACTGTGTATTCAGGGCAAGTTCAAACACGAACTGTGGTCACCTTGAGAGTTAGTACCAAGTAATTCACCTGGGACAAGGAGACCAAGTATGTTGAATTGTATCTCCATGGAGAAAGCAGTAAATTCCAAAACTTCTGCCAGACTTGCAAGCATTCACCTAACTGTGCTCGCACACTCCCAAGCCCAGCCCTTGAGTGCATATGGATGGTCATCACAGCACCTGCTGCACTACATTTACCCTCTCACATCCACCCACTC
>NW_010202321.1:5942-16770 GCF_000695765.1 Mesitornis unicolor
CTGCTGAATATTCTTGGGGCAGGACACACGCTATGAAAATGTTACTTAGTTTCTTCCACTTCAAAAACGAAAATTTAGTTAGAACTCAAAAAAGAAAGCTTATCAAAAGCAGCGTATATGAACATACAGTTTCTATCACAACAGATAAAATGCAGGATTTTTTTTTTGCATATATATTCCTTTCAAAAATGCCTAACATAAGTTGACACATTGCAGAATATACTTAAAATTACCATTTTTGTAAGATGATTGCACATAGATTTTGTGGAAGTTACACAACATAGCTTCGATAAAACAGATTGAGGCTACCATTTGGACACACGTTATGCAAAGTGCATGTGTGTATATATATACATCTATATATATAGGTTTATAATCATGCGGGTGCAGGGGCAGGGAGAAAAAAATTTAAATTAATTTTAAGAATCTTACCAGGTCATTGCCAAGAACTGCAATATGCAGAATAACAGTGCCAAGCCTTTATTGTTCCACTAAGTAAAACCAAAGCAAATTACAAGTTAGTTCATTTTGCACCACTCTATACTGTAAACAATTGCAACAGCCTGTTCAGCCAAAAATTGTTAGCTGAGGATGCCTAAATTTCCTTGTCTTAATTTGCTATTCTTTTTCACTCTAACAACTTTCCATTCATTTTAGCCGTCACTCCATTAGCATCAAGCTATGAAAATGCTCTCTAACTTTGAAAACAACTAACAGCAATGCTAGCACTTTCATTCATGACAATGTACTTCTGCAAATATGGAAGTTCACTTTAGCTACATATTTACTTCCATGAAACATAACTACTGCCAGTTTTTCAAATTAAGATGCCTGAAGGTAGTAGCTCTGTCTCTCTTCCTTTGTCTTCATCAGTTTAATATTCTGTATCCATGGTTTTTAAAGTTCATTACATATTCCCTGATATTCTGACATAAGTACACATCGCTAAGATGAAAGTACATCTTAACTTGCTTTTCTTAGTTCTTAGTTCAGAGGTCTGCAGACTGAACCTGATGCTCTAGATTTTGTATTCTCATCTACATCACAAGCAGGCAGCTTGTAGCAAGCAGGCTCATTGCTCCAACTAAACTCAACTGCAGTTGAAATCAAATACCATAGACACAAGCTCATCTTTCCTCTACAACTATGCTGTACGTTAAAGCCATAATACAATTAATAAACTAACCAAGCTAGATTGTTAGTATTCTCACTTACCCAGAAAGCAGCACACAGAGTCAATGATAGGAAAAGCTGAGGGGAGATGAAAGGAGAGACAAAAAAAGAAGAATGAATACTCAAATAGAGTTTGCATATACAGTTGTTAACTGCTTTCATGTTTTCAGTGTGTAAATCAGCATTTTCCGAATTGACTCATGAAACAAGCAGAGCCAACGGCTGTCACACAGTGACCATATGCTGAACTCCATGTAAAGCGGTGTTTTCCAAAGCACAGTATGATGTGCTCCATGGCCAGAAGGGCCGGAACAACTCTTGGAAGAAAGAGGAGGCAGGAACTGACTTCAGGAACCATGAGGAGTATAACCAGCAGGTCTGCGTAGCCTTATGTGTTAGGTCTATTAAGAAGTGGGTTTAGATGATAAAGATTCCTTGAAAGCAACTGAGCAGTCTGGGAACTGCTATTCTATTATTTCAGTACATAGTATAATTTTGGATCTAGTATTCATAACATCAATATCTGACAAGAAAGGTATGTGCATCACCACAAACAACCTGTTATTAAAAACGCCCACTCACAATCACGCTATTTGGCAAACACAGGCTCTGATCTTTCTGCCAGTCTTTTTTCATCTTCTGGCAGTAATGAAGAGCCCACTAGGGAGCAGCTGCCTCATACACAGTGCAAAAGCTCACAAGAAGCTTTACTCTCCATTGCTTTCAAAGTGCTGAACCACTATTCTATACAAGCAGAGCTGCAGCCAAGAAACGACTGTCAAGCTAGACTTGGTGACCACTGACTTTTCATGGTAGCTGAAAAGTCTCTTTCTAGCCTTGTTCTTGAAGAAATTGTTCTAGAAAAAAAATGAAAAATAATCAACCTATAACATTTAGTAAGCAATATGTAGTAAAGAACATTTTACTCCAAATGATTAATTTAAAAAAATCCTAAGCAACAAAAACATAGGCTCATAGAGAGGAGTTAGATAATCTTTACGATATACAGAACTAATCAGCTTGACTATTATTATCCAGTACAAGGAAGAAGTGGACTGAGAAATAACCTCCCTTGAGTAAAGCCTCAAATTTAGCTTTGAAGCTAAGGAAAAACTTTTTAGCAAAAGGAAATAAAGATAGCATATTTACCAACATCACAAGTGTAGCTATTAATCTTTTTGGTTCAAACATTGCTTTCAATTGCTTCAGTGGCCCCATCAGGAAACACGTACTAATAGCAGGGGAAAAAAACAAAACAAATGGTAAATCACTTTCAAATAAATCTTTGTAAAAGATAATAGGTAATTAACCAGTTTTCCAACAGTTGGATGACTACAAAGGCTTTAAAAAAGGCATTCGGTGTTTAGCAACATAGACCTGCTAGAATGAAAGGTGAAATACCCCACAGTTTATGTATTGAGTCACCCTTGGTCATGAAATTCTTTCCAAAACATTACCACTTAGAGCAGAGTTGTGAAGATGAAGTCTAGTGAATTTCATGCTGAGGCTGTTTTAAGAACTGGCTTGCCAAAAGAATAAAAAGATGAAGACCAAACTACTGTAGAAAATTTGTTTAATAATAATCTTCTTACCCAGGCAGCGTGCAAGTAGCTACAATCAATATTACAGGGGAGCTTAAACTCTTTGCCCAAACACTATTGTTTTCATGTTTGTGATTAGAAAATTATAGTAAAAACAAGCTAGATAGGACTATTTAGTATGAGTGGTAACTGCATTTGTTTTAAATGCAGACTTGCAAACAAACATAAAAAATATCTAATCTCTTTGTCAATTTAGGACTTCATTGTAATTTCCTACTGTTTATAGAACATAGTTGCCTGTTGTTTATATCTAACAGGATGGGAAAGAGCGCCCTCTTTTTACTTCTAATTTTAGTCAAGAGTCCAGACTAAAATTTTTTCAGCATTCTCCTAAAAGAAATACCAGTGTGTAAAAGCTTTCCACCTGTGTGTAAAAGCTTTCCTCTTCATTCATTGACAATTAGACTTGATTAGTACCAAATTTCTAACTCGCTAATTTAATTTGAAGCAGTGAAAACACACTGAAAATACTATGTAAAAAACCCAAAGAAACAAAATAACAACAACAAACAATAAAGAATAAGATAGGGAGAGAAAGGGAAATATTCAGTTTTGCCTACTTCCAGTACTAACTTTGTGTCTTGTTTTAGTACAAGATGGAATAGTTACACAACTAAGAGACTCAATTGCCGTATAACTGCCTTTGTTCCTGAACAAACGTGTTGAGGAAAAGCAGTTCACTATCACATTTCTCAAACATTAATTTCACATTGCCTGAGTTTTAACAGATTAGCAATGCTTTGACTCAATAGTTCAGTGACTTGGCTAAAGCCACAGAGTTCATGAAAGTCAAGACCAGACTCCATGGGTTCTGCATCCTATGACCATCTTTCAGCATGACTGCAAAAGGAGGAGAACAAGCAAACTGAAAAAACTTCCTTAACATTTTAAGACTGTTACAGGAAACACTGCAAAGAACCAAGCACAGAGTTTAAAATACACTGTGAATGATTTTTAGATTCTGCCTGGCCTCACAGTCAAAATGAACACTTCCTGACCCTCTCCTTTTCTGAAGGATTTTCCTAGAAACAGGAAAAAGCAAAAGTTAAGGACAAAAGGAGCTTTCCAGTAACAAAGCATCCACACAGCAGGCAGACAAGTTTGCCCTTGAAATTGAGGTACCTCTTTACCTGGCAGAAGGACTTTACCTGTAAAAGTACAAAACATTCAGCCAGTAATTTGTTATTCATACTTCAGACAGCAGTTGTGAAACGTCTACAAAACAATCATGTAAAACATTACAATGGGGCAGTAGCAAGCAAATTACTAGTATTCACTAATTATTAATCATAAAACTGTAGACAAACGAGATTTTATGTTATTGCATTTCAATATCAAAACAATGTTGTTATTACACAACATAACCAGAAGGCATTGTAGAGTGAAACCAAATGGAAATGTAGATGAAAAGGAGGATACTATTCTGGTAACACTAATTAAGAAATCGTACCTGGCTAACGCAGCGATATTTCCCAGGGTGTAAAACACCGCAAAAAGTTTGATCCCTTTTGGGAGCCATAGCAATGTTCCCTATAAAAGACAGGTTATTTGTATGTTTTTAATTAGTTAATTCAATGTATTCAGATTTTATAGTCTATACATTTTCAGACTGTAAAGAGAGTAACTCTAACATATACTAGCAGATTTGCAGTAGTCAATATTCAGCATGTTTCTGTTGCCACCTACTGGCAAAATGATGTATTGTTTTACTACAGTTCACAATATTTTTACAACTAAGCAATGTTGATTTATGTTGCTTATAACATTTATTTGCACTGCTTACATTCGATTTATGACACTTTCATTTTTGTTACAATGCCCCACTATACATCATACACCTCTGCACACAAAGGAAAAATGTCACACAGACATGCTAATATGCACCTTCCCCTTTCTGCTCCAATCAGCCATCCAGACTCACAGTCTAGGTATGCACTGAGGCTGAATAGAAATACTTTAGAACTCCTACTTCCAGATATCTCTTATTTCCACTAAGCACAAAAAATTCCAAAGTGTTCTGCTGATCACAGTCCCTGTGATGATCAGACAGAAACGGAGCCTGAACTAGACGCAAAACATGGGTTTTTTTAGTTAGTTTTCATTTTAACTGTTTTAAACTGTCATGTGAATACTGTGATCTGAAAACAAAAATACAACTATATTCTACCCAACTGCAATTTCAGTGGGAATCTATGGTGTTAGTTTGCACAGACCACAGTACAATCAACCATGGAAAGCTGCAAGAGCAGTCTTAATTGTATTCTACAAGGAAAGCCTATGGACACTTTGCAAAGACTAGATTAAAGAACAAAAAAAACCCACCAAACACCACCTGCAATTTTGGCCAGCCAAGGACATAATAAATATACCAAAAACTCCATAATGTGAAGAAGAATAAGGCAGAGTTGACAGCCCTCAGCTTCATATGGCAAAGCTTTGCAAGGGAGCTGCCTCCAAACTCTCCAAGATACGACGTCCACAAACACACTAGCAGAGTTTTGACTCTTACCGATCAAGCTCAAGACAACTCAAAAAATCTTTAGAAAACCAAGATCCTATAGCCTTTTATCTGTTGTTTCATTGTTTCACACCATGTCATATAGAATAGGCACAAAGATGAAACACACAAAAAAATAGCAGTAAAAAAGTGGTGTTAACCTGCCCAGAAACAGCAGAATTTAGCACACTAAAATCTGTGATTATATTGGATAAATATTACCTGCAAAAAAAAAAAAAAAGGAAGGAGAGGGAATCAACCAAATCATGCTTAAGCAACCCTTAAAAAAGGATATTCCAACCCAGTCTTGAGCTCCCTCCCTAGAACTTGTTTCCTCTCTAACACAAACATCTGGCCAGAGTTTGTGTCACTGTAGTTGGCATAGGTAACAGCATGAAGAACACCACTCTCCAGTTCCTTTACTGAGCTGATTATCACTTAAATAAGACCTCTCATAGGTAGATCAGCAATTGTTCTGGTTTACCTCTGGGTCCTAGGGAGCCTAACAAACCACAGGCTTTGGTAAAGAATCAGAACCTTCAACCTGCAGGAGAATTCATCGAGTGCCTATCTCTAAGTGAGTGCCTCAATCAACAAGTTGCTCCTCCACAGCTGCTGTTTCCTGTCATTACATAAGCCTCTTTGCTTTAAAACCTTTTAATGGTAAATGAAAAAGTAGCAGCAGTCATTTAAATAATGGCAAACCCAGAAACTAATGCACCTGGGACAAGTTTCTCCATCCTGCTACCAGAACGTATCACAAGTCAAGTTAATCTGCCTGACAGTCTCCACAAAAACTGCAGATGTCATCCAAGCACGTAAGCCAAATGCTGCTGAGTAGCTTACATCAAATGTGCTCAGTGAAGTACCAACATCCTATTTCATAATGAAAAAAAGAAAGAAAACCCACAAAGCCAATGGATACTTCCCCAATGTTATTTCATCTGCTTCTGAGACTCTCCATGCAGATGAAGAACTGCTTTATACTGCCAGCTACCTCTCTCAGATTTTGATAGACTGAATAAATTAATAGTTCTCAGATTTTAACTGCAGGCTTGAGCCTTCTGCCAACACCAAAAGTTCAAGAATGACCAAATGATTTGCTGACTGTAAGATCAACAGGAGCGCAGCAGGTTTTTCAAGTGTCAACATGCTTCCACAGTCATCACCTATTGATTTAACCATGACAGGTTACACTTGCAGTTTCTTGAGCCTTTAAAAACCTTTCAAGCTTCCCTCTTCTTTTCCCCTTTTATTGAAGAGAATAAAAATAACATGGGTGCACACTGAACAAAGCAAAACCTTCTTCCTAGTACACCACTCAGAAATCTAAATAGAAAATACAGAATTTTTTTTGTCAGTGTTCAAACCTTTTAGTAAAAAATTTTACTATGCTACAATAAAAATGCCGCTGCTGTGAATGGCAGAAAGAGGGTCAAAATCGTAATTTACAGAATAGCCCCTCCATGCCAATTATACATTTCATGCCCAGCTAAATTTATAGATACAGGATAAAGCAAACACAGAATCAGTTTACTTACAAGAATAGAAAACACAATGCCAGCAACAAAACATACGGCAAACAATTTGACGCGAGTCCCAAAGCTGAGTGTTGTGGCATCAAGGACCTCAATAGGAGGAGACAAGGAAAAAAAAAAAAGGATATTACAAACTCAGTTTTGAACAATCTAAAGGACATTTTTCTTTACTGCTGAAATCCTCAATTTCAAACAGAATAATTTTTTTACTCAGAAACATTTTACCTTGCTTAATAGTCGCTTGCATATTAATTATTTCAGTTTAAGACATTATATTAGCAATTTGGAAACATGTGTTCAAAACAAACACACAAAAACCACAAAACCTGTGACGGTATATGCTGGCACTCAAGCAATACTGCTCCACTTTCAAACAGACTTTCTCTTCACCATACAAATACAAACTCTCACAGTTGTACCAAAGCGGAATGCCTGAACCTTCTAGCAATTTGCAGATGAACATACCTGTTTGTGCAGCACTGTAAGTTCCTATAGACATTACTGTCTCTTCCCATTACTCAACAGAGCCCATTATTAGTAGATATATGTAGTAGAATATTAGTAGAAATATGCACCACAAGCATTCTGATTCCACCTCAATTACTGCTCCTTACAGGATGAAGGGGTAGGCAGATTAACACAGCTGACTTGCTGACAGGGGTAATTTTACCTCTTGCTTCTCCCATGTGACTCCAGAGCCTTTAATGAGCTGAGGTAGCTGAAAATTCACAAAGTGGGAAAAGAGCTGTTCCTTCTATTCTGATGACTTAGTCCCAGGCTAGACCAATGAGTCAAACCAGCTCAGATGTCAGAACGTGGTGAGGCTGACAGAAGGAAAGAGGCAGGGCCAGAGCTGGCAGCAGAACAGCCCCTTTCAGCAGAAGTGACTGCTAGATATGCTCAGCTCATCTGCTCCACCCATGCTGCAAGAACATTGTGTTTTGGCTTACTCCAGGTCACTAAAGTTAAATATCCTGCCTATTATAAACTGGTATATCAAGTGAAGTGCTGCTTCAGCTTCCATAAGATGACTATAAAAAGGCAACTTTCCTATTTGTTCAGATGACACAAGCAAACTTGCCATCTTGTTATCTAGTGTGCTGGTATTTTCAATCAGGTATTATAAACCAGATATACAAGTTAAGGCTTCCCCAACCAATGAGTTTGATGTTTCTCCTACTCTTTTTGAGAAATTTGCCTTTTGGTAGTGGTAAGTGAACAAATGAAATCTGGTTACTGCTCAGAATGATTTCACATCTGTACAAAGGAAAAATTCACACCCAGTTTAATAAAAAAGGGCAACATACAAGCACACATTTATGTGCTATGATGGAGCAGCATCTGAATGTAAGTCAACAAGGAATAGCTTGGACTACTTTCTACTTATAAAAAATTACTAACCTTCTTTAGTCAAATTACATACTTTGAATATTTGCTTAAGAAGGGGGATTGGAATAGTGAAAATAAAAGAAGGGGATCAGAATACTAAAAATAATCTTAAACACCTGCATACTGTCTGAGCAGACACAGAGCTGGGATACAACATTTTTCTGAACTTTCTTTCCTCGTCTCCGTGTTCAGCAGTTAAGACAGAACTTCCCAAAGGTCAGAAGATGCAGCTTACCTTGTTAGGTCCACCTCTTTATCCTTATGTATGCATTAAAGAAATAGACAAAAACAGTAACTGAAAGTTGGTTTAGTATTTCTCATCATATTTGATGGTCATATTCCTGAATGCCTATACATGTAAGAAGTGCAGGAAGAGCTGATAGGACATAACTGAAGATACCCATGTGAATCATGCTTTTAGTTACACCTACTCATGCAACTGATCACATGTACACACATACACACACACAAATTTAAAAACAGTAAAAATTCTTTCTGTCCCTGCTCAGAAATGAAACATGGATGGGAAATACTATCAGTAAACCAAACACATGCATTTCAGATTGCCTAGAAAATAGAAAGGGTGAAGGTAAATCTTTTCTTCAGGTATCAGGCACACTGCTGCCACTTACTCCTATTCTAGTTCTAGTCTTAATATCTGATGGTGTTCCTAAAACAAGTACCAGGAAATTTCATTTTTCATATAAATTTGAGAATAGCTTTATGCTCATTTAAATCCCTAACAGTTATTAGGTGGAAAAAATACCAACATCATAAATAAGTTAACCCCACAAAGGCTCAGAACAAAAAATGACACAAGATTTGAAACGCAATTTCAAAACTAGTTTAATATATATTATATATATTCAACTGATAAAAACTTAGATTGACAATACATGCACATGAACTGCAGGAAGATAAGCTGTAGCACGAGGGCTGCCAGAGCACCAGAACATAGCACACTCTGTGATAATAAAACTAAATAAATTAATTGACACTAAAACAAAGGCTGATCCTCCAACCATGCCTCATGCCATCACCATTTGTGTTATCAAGCTGAACCTAGTTAATGCAGTGTTTGAAATCCTGAAACTGGAGAGCTGGTAATGCATTTTTTCTTAGTCCCTGATACCTAATGCTTTTTAGGTTTCATAGAAGCAGTGGAACTGGTTACTTTTCCAAGATGCCTGTTTCACCTCTGCAATGAAGCACCTTGCTGCAGAAGTTGAGTAACAGGTACAGAGTTCAACCTAAACCACAAACTTCAGCTTGTGTAAAATGCCAGGCTGCAATCTCTAGAAGTTGAGGGCCTGATACAGCATCTGCCTGTTCTGCCACATGTGCTGCAGGAGCAGTAATTACTTTAAGAGGGGCTGTGAGCCACCCTAAAGGAACAGCTTAGCTTCTTACACCTACACTCAGAGATTATGAACCAGAACCCTAAGGAAAAGTTAAGTCTACACTGCCTATGCAACAAAAGCAGAAAACAACATAAGGGTGATTAGGACTTTTTTACTGTCTGACATAAGTCGTACAGCTAATCCTAGATTTAAGGTAAAAAGAGCTGGCATTGCACACTACAATATTTGCATTAGCAGAAGCTTTTACTTAGAAGAGTGAAAAAATTGTCATGCAAATTCCACATTTGGGGAAAAGATTCATATGGAGAACTGTGCAATGGCAGCGACAAGGGAGTTCCTGTGAAACGTACCCTTTGTGTCATACTGTTTATCAGCTTGTTTCAAGCAATAAAAAGACAAAAGAAACAGAAACCAACAAATAAAAACCCCTAAGCTTTCTACAGCTAAACTTTAATGCCAAACTCCTGGGCAAAAAGCTACAATTTTTATTCACAGGATAACCCAAGAAAATACTACATAAGAGAAACGACCAAGACAGCCAGAAATCAAGAGGAAACCCCAAGTGGAAACTGGGCTCCAGAAGGCAGACTTCCTGAAACACAGGGGATGGTCCCACAGTAATTCAATACACAAGCTGCAAGCAGCAGGGAACGGTCTTTACTGAACAGCTTGCTATGGGCATCCAATAAATCACGTGAATAATAAAATGCAAGGCTGCCTGTGTTAAAAAACATTTCTTGTGGTTTTTAACATCTACCTAGGCTCTCCCATACTCTAATTATCTTATAAAAGTTTTCCATGTGGGTAAGCTTTGGAGCAAGTTGGAGCACAGGAGGTTCCATGTGAACATGAGGAAAAACTTCTTCACTGTGAGGGTGACAGAGCACTGGAACAGGCTGCCCAGAGAGGTTGTGGAGTCTCCCTCTCTGGAGACATTCAGAACCCGCCTGGACGTGTTCCTGTGTGACCTAGTCTAGGTGATCCTGCTCTGGCAGGGGGGTTGGACTGGATGATCTTTCGAGGTCCCTTCCAACTCCTGATATTCTGTGATTCTGTGAAGCTAAAAAAAAATAGAAGAACTTTCTTTTACATGCACTAAGAAAGATTCTAGACAGCAATGATTACATTCTTTCTTGATAGTAAATTTAAGAAAATGCAGCTAATGGAGAAAATTTAACTTCAAAGACACATTGACTACATTTGCAGAATTGAGTTCCTAAGCAATATTTCAAAAGAATATAAATATGAAGGTATATTTTCATCTTTCCC
>NW_010202321.1:16801-24690 GCF_000695765.1 Mesitornis unicolor
TAACAGGCTTCCTTATATGTAATTAGAGTAAAATATAAGAAATTTAAACATCTGGTCTATTCCTCCTTGTTAAAATCTTGTTGAATGCTTTAAGCAGTTGTGAATCAAGAACAGTCAGAAAACAAGCCAATGTGTCAAATGGACTGACTTTATATTAGATTCGGTCCTGATAAAACTAAACAGCATAATGCTGCCCTGACATCATCATTACACTGGCATATTCACAATTTATTATTGTGGTTTTTTTAAAATAAATTCTTTTAATGCCTTTAAAAAAATATTTACAATAATTGCTCTAATTGCAGCAAGAACTGACAGTCGGTCATCTGAAGAGTTCAGAAAGTACAGAAAGACTTCACTGAATCAACACACAGTTGTCTCACTATATGCTTTCCTTCTCCTTAACAGGAGTTACTGCTGACTTCATGGTAATAGTTCTGCAAAAATCAAGAAGCAGCAGAATACAGAGACATCTATGAACATAAACCATATGATGGCTATTATACAACTATCAGCTATTCCAAAGAGAGGGCCATTGTTTTTAACCAAACACGTGATTCAATTCCAGAAAGGTCATCAAAAACAGTTGAAGATTTTACACACAAAATGCATAACCTTATATTTCCTTTCATAGGCCTACTTCTTAAAAAGTGTCCTTCTTTCCATGGCTGCACATACTTTTTTCTCTATTACACAGGCTTTAAAAATAGTCAACATCATTCAACTGTGAAGCTGTGGCTTCAGTGAATGTCTACAACACTACTTTGAGAGAAACCTACAACAGAGACATTGCCTAACCTAAACACTTGAGCTTTTCATCAGTGTGTACTTATTTACTTTAAAGATAATCTTTCCAGTTCATCTTCTCAGCATGAAGCTCCTTGTCACTATGCCAAAGGCATATTTATATGTTTTCTTCTATCACGTCCTAAACAGGCTTTAAATATGGGCAGATTTTTCCTGTTTAAAGCCTTCTCTGGCTATAACATCATTACATGCAATAATCGAATCATTTATAGCTTAGTTACTGACATTTTAAAAGTTACACATTCTTTGTTCAATTCTCTCTCTCATGACACACACTTCAAATATAGAATTATAAAATTCTTAGGTGTTTATCTATTGACTGCTGCCTTCAAACAAACATCACAGCATCAAGTAAAGGAGAACTCTATGTCACCATCATGTGTCTCATGAAATGTGACTAGAGATGGCAGATTAATTAATTCTCTTGAAATTGATCTAAGATCAACAGAAATGTAAGTATTTCTTTGATAACCTTGTGATAAGATCAGAAGGTGAAGCACCTCTCTCAACTGCTGGCAACCAGCTCTGGTGTGAAAGGGTCACTGCTTCCAGAATCAGTCAGGTGTGGATACAAGTTAGCTGCTTTACTGGGGCAAAGCCGCCAAGTTCATAAAACTCGAAGATCAGCAGCAACTCAGTGCAAAGACAAGTGAAGCATGTCAGCAGCAAGTTGCTGGAACAAAGATTATGACTTAGAAGTGAAGTCTCAGAAATGTACAGTGTTCAAACTCAGTAAAAAAAAAAGACAACTGACAATGAGGAAGACAGTGAGAAAACAGAAAAGTTAAACCATACTTGAGATGTATGGGGCAAAAAAAGGAACGGCAGCACAATATACACAAAACTATCTATGCAGATAAAGTCATAGTTTTTGCAAATTCAAGAGCTTAAGAAAATGGAGAAGCAACTTAGAAAGAAAACCTACTGTTCAACAGATCATCAAGCACCAAGGCCATGTAGGAGCAAGAGCACACACAAGGCAAGGAGACCCCGTTATCTCAAAGCAGGGCATGGAAAATAAAACCAAAGGACCCCAAACCACCAACACAACAGAGAGCTTCTACGCACACCGAAAATTCACCGAAACTCTTACTCCCGGTCAGGGCCTGGTGCCTACAAACCTCGCCCTTCGGCACACACAGCAAACCTTCGCCTTCGCTTTGCCTCCCCGTTTCTCCCGCTTACTGACAAGGGGACGGGCGTGCAGGCAGACAGCTGGCAAGGGCTGGGGGGTGAAGGTGCGTGCGCAGACCGGGGCAGGGGGAGAGCGGGAAACACGGCGGCACCTAATGGCGCCAACACTGGTGCGGGCGTGAGGCAGGGAAGCTCCAGCGACCCCGCCCGGCACGGCGCCGCTCAGAGCTCCTGCGACCCCCGCGGGGAGGGGGCGCCAGCCCGCGCTCCGCAACCCGGCAGCTGTTAGCGGGGCGGGGAGGAGGTCCCCGCCGGGCGGTACCTGCGCCGTCAGTCCCTGCTCTTCGTCCTCCTGCCCGGTCAGCACTCGCCGCAGCTTCTCCATCCCGTCGCTCGGGCAGGACCGGACCGGGCCGCACTGCACCGGAGGGGACGGAACGGGACGGCTTTGCAACCCCTACAGGGCCGCTGGCCCAACCGGAAGTGACGGGCCTCCACAGGCTTCGCCCCCTGGCGGGCGCGGCACCGCATGGCGCTCGGTTTCCGGCGGGGCTGTGAGGAGGGAGGCTGCGGTCGCTTTTGTGGGCAGCCCCTGTAGGGTGTCGCCGCCACCGCGCCGCTTCAGGGAGGCGGGGACGAGATGGGCGCCTGTGCCGGCCTCGCCGGAGGCGCTGGGAGTTAAAAAAAAAATAAAAAAAATAAGCCAGGTGGTTTTCCAGCTAACAGCGGGTGGGACCGAGGGAAATGGGATCAGCCGTAAAGGCCTTCTTCCATGGGTAAATGTAGCGCTTATATTAATGCAGAGATTTCCACTATGTCTCTGTGTTGTCTGTTAACCTCTGCCTCAGGTAGGAGTATGGTGGAGGCCATCGCACTGTGCTGTGTCTTGGCTGCTTTGCCTGCTTGTCCCAGCAGCACTCCAGCCACCATCCGCACTGGACAAGCATGGTCACTCCACATGAGTCTTCCCTCTCCTGCTCTGTTTAGACATTGACCCCCTTTTGTAGCCGTTCCTGCCTTTTGGCATGTGGCTTTGCTGTGTGACTGGTCCTCAAACAAGCACCATGGCTCTGCCCTGGGTGGTCTGGATGGGGGGAACAAGGCTGGAGGAAAAGGAGCCAGCAATGGTGGGGTGTGCCTTGCCTGCTGCTTGGCCCCAAGGTGACAGCAGGCAGCAGCGTGGAGTGGGGTGGGAGAAGAAGATGAGTGGTAAGCTGTGGAACTTGCTGCTGTGCGAGTGAAACCTTATGAGAGCCAGGGCAGCAGAGACCTCAGTGAGGCCCTTCAGGACAGAAATCTTCCTCTCCCTCTCTCCCCTCTATGAGAAGAGAGCTCCCACCCTGTTCCCCTCCCCACGCACAGTTCTCTTATGAAGAGTTTCCCATGTGGCTTGTATACTGGGTGAAACACTTGGACACAGACTGTACTTTTCCGCCTGATGACAAGCCATCAGCATCTCAGGAAGCTTTTAAGTCAAGGCCAAAATTCTGAATGGGAGATACATCTGCAGACATGGCTGTGTGAAAACAGTCAAACACCACCCCTGAGTCAGCCAGCATGGCCCTTATCCTGCAAGGACCTGAGCAGGAGAGAGAGTGTATATAAGGGAACAACATGACCATGACCCCTGTGAACAGGGGATGAGAAATGCAATGGAGACAAGTGCAAAAATCATCTTCCCAATACCTGGCAGGCCCAGTGTCTCCGTGCCCACAGCGGCCAGGAGGAAGGAAGAGGCCCAGCTGGTCATGGCGTCCTGTCTCGAGCTTGCTGCCACCTGCTTGGCTTGGGTGCCTTAGGTGCTCTGTAGTTGCCAAGGGCAGGATGTGGTGAGCGGAGGTCCTTGGTGACCTTCTCTTCTGTAGTTGGCTCAAAGGTGTCAAAATGGGAGTGTCATTTGGTGCTTTGCTGTTCCTATGCTCTAACCCGCTACCCCAGACCAAGGACTGCTTCCTGGAGGATCCTGCCAGTGACTACATTGATGGGGTTCCTCCTCTCCCCTTCTGCCTCCCCAGGGCCTCCCTTCATTAGAGGACCCTGTGGAAGAGAGAAAAGCATGCCTACCATTACTTTACCCGTTCTCCTGTTCCACAGAAATGCTGGTGGCTCGTGCTTCCATTGGAAATGGTGGCATGACAGAAAATGTATCAGCGCTTGGCAGTCTCCTCCCTACCTCCTTCCAAGCTTCCCACTAAAACCAAAACTGTGCAAGCCATTTTGTAGCTCCATAGCCTTCCCACAAAGCCCCAACCCTAGTGACTGTTCACTTGACTGCTGAAAATGCCATGTTTGATCTTCAAGGCACTGGTGCATGGCCAGGGGAACCTCAGCAGCAGGACCCCCCTCCCCTCCCACTCACCGAAGCAGCTGATGGAGAGCTATCATCATGCGCTTTTTCATATGTGTGCAGGGAAGACAAGGCGCAGGAAAGTGTGTCATCCTGAATGATACGTGTGCAACACCATTCCTGCATCATCAGCCCTAACCCACTGCGTCTGGGGAGGAGAAAGGACTGTGCAGCAGAAGCTCCATGTGGAGGCCGTGGAAGCCTGTGCATAAGATGTGCAGTTAACCAGAAAGGCAGTACCTTTTTGTTCAAGTTGGATGCTGAAGTGCTAATACCAGGAATTACTGAGGCAGGCTGTGGTGGAGAACAGGCCAGAGAGGTGTCACTAGCTGTGCCTTTACAAAAGTCTTCTGCAAAGTCCAATCATGGGGGTCTGACATGATGCCAGAGAGCATGTTCTCCTCTGGACTTGCCTTCTTGGTAATCCCAGGACTCAGAGATGTCCAAGCAGGTATTAGGTCCCACCTGATGACCTATTGAAGATCTTCGTAACAGGGCACATCTCCTGTACTATCTCCAACGAGCAGTTGCTGGGTTTTCAAAATCACAGCCGTCTTCTTCAAGACAGCTTAACTTTCATTTCCTTTGTTACATTTAACTAGATGCAGCCTCCAAAAAGTAAGCTTAAGATTTAGAGCAATTTTCTGGATTGCTACTGTCTATAGAGAGATAGTAGCACTTTTGGGGGCAGTTCTCACTTAAGGAAGTTATTTTAGTAAGGGAGAGATTGCCGTCTGCTCTCTGGTGACTGTAAAGGAAGTATGGATGACTAGGTCAGACCAGACATCTAAGTTTCAGTCTGATGAATTAGGGTAATGAACCTCACCATTACCTTTTTTTAATTCAAATATAGGCACGAACAGCCTTTATATATGATTTCTATTTATTTTAACAAAAAGCTATGTATAGTAAGCATAATAGCACTGTGACAAAAACAGAGCAAGGAAGCAAAAGCTGGCAAATGCATCCCCTTTCTTATGCCTCGGTTCAGGTAACCCATTGCTTCTAATTTGTTTGACACTTCCTGCCCATCACTCAGAGTCACAGGGTCATCCAACAGAGCACACACTTGGTGGCTTCAATACAGCTTCACGGTAATTGCTTCTGCTGTGACTCAAACTTTTCCAGATCCAGCCATCACTTCTTTAGCATCAGAAACTGATCTCACTAGTGGGTCTCTGATGTAGAGAGCTGATGCATACAAAAACCAACTGCAGGCATAAGAGCTGCTTCCCAGAGTGCTTGGTAGGCACCTAGGAGCTAGGTGTATTTGTGGCTTACAGGAACACTATGAGCTGCTGCAAAGATTTGGAGGGAAAGGTAATAGCCTTTATTGGCTCATCATGGCTAATACAACAAATGCAAGGAAGGAAGAAACACACAGACCTGTGAGCTCATCTCTTTCTGCAGTATCAGGCACTCAAATCAGGTACCACAGAGGCTTGGTTAACTGATACACTATTGGGTACCTTGCCAAATCTTTGAACCCTTGCACCCTTTTCCTGTTCCTAACAATAATCTGGCTGAGTGCTGATGCTGATGTTTACCAGTTTGCAGTATAAGAAACACAGAGTACTGAAGAGGTTACTGATCACACTGCTGGCTTTGTGCTTTGCTCCCAGGTGACCCATAACATCAAGTGTATACAAAAGTACCTTGTAATTATTGCTTCACATGGCTTCTCCATGGACAAATACAGGAATTGTTTTAGGATTTGTCGTGGGTTAACCCCAGCTGGCAACTAAGCACCACACAGCCACTCACTCAGTCCTCACCAGCAGGATGGGGAAGAGAACTGGAAGGGTAAAAGGGAGAAAATTCATGAGTTGAGATAAAGGCAGTTTAATAGGTAAAGCAAAAGCTGTGCGCTCAAGCAAAGCAAAACAAGGAATCCATTTACTACTTCCCACCAGCAGGCAGGTGTTCACCCATCTCCAGGAAAGCAGAGCTCCATCACGCCTAATGTTTACTTGAGAAGACAAACACCATAACTCCAAACATCCACCCCCTTTCTTTTTCTTCCCCCAGCTTTTATTGCTAAGCACAACATTGTACTGTGTGGGATATCCCTTTAGTCAGTTGGGGTCAGCTGTTCTGGCTGTGACCCTTCCAACTTCTTGCACACCCCCAGCCCACTCACTGATGGGGTGGGGTGAGAAGCAGAAAAGGCCTTGACTCTGTGTAAGCACCACTCAGCAATAACAAAAACATCCCTGTGTTATCAACACTGTTTTCAGCACAGTTCCAAAACATAGCCCCTATCAGCTACTGTGAAGAAAATTGACTCCATCCCAGCAAAACCAGTACAGGACTTTAAGTGATCCCAGGGGCAAGGAGAGATGGTCTATCCAAATGTGTATGAGTGGAATGTTTGAGACAATTTTGCTACTCCCTTGGCATTGCTGCAAGTTAAAATCTGGAGATCTTTCTGTGTTAAAGCCATGATCTCAGGCCTAAGCAGAGTGACAGGTTATTGATATCTTCTCCTGCCAGGAGACAGCTTTAAGATTTCACACCACCATATGTCCTCTTCAAAACATGAGAGAGGCTGCTAGTCTCATTTACATCACCCAATACCACTCTGAGAAGGCATCCCTTCAGTTAATACATTCCCTAGGACAAGCATGACATAAGACTACTCCAACCAGCCTATATGTCAACACCAATTAAAGCAAGTTACAGCATGTTTCTCCCCTGGGTAACCTATGGGTTAAATGCTTTCAAAATGATTAAATACTTTCAAAACTATAAGTGACTTGCTTTGTACCTTTACATATTTTTACACAGTGCACCCAATACAGCCATCATGTAAGTACTTGCAAGTGCTGTCATAATTGGTGCTGCTTTCTCTTGCACCAAGGGCTGAGTTTGGGCCAGTTATCCCCACACAATAGTTTCATTTAATGAGAAAGACATGACCCAGTTTTCAGATTAAATAAATAAGCTGAAAATTCCCAAGATTGTTGCCATAGTTACTTGAAACCTACTGTTAAAAAAGGTAAGAAGGAAGAGAGCGAGAGGGAGAAAAAGTAGGAAAGGAGAGCAATATCACGGTCAGGGTTAGGCCACGTAATAGAGAAAGGCAATGATCTTCAAGGAGCAGGACCTCAGTGATGACACTCAGAGCAGATTATCCAGGAAGCCATTATTTCTGCCTTCTGGTTGTTATTGGGTTGATACTATGGACATTGGTTATTTGTAAGTGGTTACCACAGTGACTAAATGCAATGCACTGGCAGCTATTAGATCAGCAAAAGGGATTGGGTGTGGAGAGACAGATTTTTCCACAGTTTATTTAACAAAGAAATTGCCTCAGTTTAGAACACCAGAGTGCTTGCTTTTCCACTTTACAAATATAGTGAAATTTGCAGCAATGTCCTATTCAACCAGAATAAACCTTTTAGCCTCTGCTTAAGATGACAGCAGAAATACTCCAGCTTCATAGAAAAAGAACTGCAGACATATTACATTAGGTAGTTAGCACTGTTCTTCCCCAAATACAGACAGGATTAAAGTACACTGTGAAAGACAGGCTGAAAACGTAGCGGAGCTGGTATCTGCACTTGTGAATCATATATCATCATTTTATATTGTTTGTATT
>NW_010202322.1:0-3697 GCF_000695765.1 Mesitornis unicolor
GGAAGAAAATCCCTCCCAAACCGTGTAATAAAACACCGAGAAATCCACCAGCGCTCCTGAGCGAAGGCTTCACCTGGGACTTCTGAAATCCATCACCGCACCAAACGCACAGCCGATGCTCCCGGCCGGCTTCTGTTCCCCAAAGCGCAGAGACCGCTGCAGCACCTCTGTGCCCACCGCCCTGGAGCACGCACTGGGCTTATTTTAAGGAGAAAGCCCCTGTTTTCCTGCCCAAAAGTCTTCTGGGGGGTTGTTAGCATCTCAAGGGGCCGGTGCTCAGCAGATCCCCCAGATGCAGCAGCCAGCGCCGTCCTGGCCTCGCTGAGCTCATCCAGGAGCGCTTCTCATTACTCAGAGATAAGCAATTAACACAATGAGCTGCTCGGCTGGGCTGAGCCGCGGCCAACGAGAGCGGAGGAGTCGCCTGCCCGAGCTTGGACCCCGCAGGTGTCAGGGAAGGGGGGCAGGGACCCCCACGGTGGCACAGAGTGGCTGAGATCCAATTCCTCAAAGCCCTCGGGGGGGACATCAAGCTCCTGGAGCTGCTTAAAATCCCTGTCCAGGTGACAGCAGAGTGGGGAGAACTGGAGGTGTTCAGTGCCAAACCCTCCAGCCCCTTCTTGCCCCACAGCCATGGGGCACAGGCAGCTCCTTGCTTAGTGGGGAGCAGCTTTAGGGACCAATCCCAACCATGGGGACATTGGACCTGGAGGTGGATTCCTAGGCCTGGATCTCCATAACCTGCGGGTGCAGGGTGAGCCAGGAAGGGCGAGGTTTGGCTGACGGCCACGTGCTGGGCGTATTTATACTGCAGAGACCAAAAGTTTTCCTGGGAGGGCATCCACACACCCATGTCCTGGCCCCCATGGAGAACAGGGGGGTGCTCAGCACCCCCAGTGCCACGGGCAGCGGCTTCAACCCTGGAGCAGGGAGGCTGTGGGGAATGGGGGTCATACACAGCTCACCCCCCCGAAGTGCTCTGCCTAATGGAACAGCAGGTAATGAACCTGCCCTATAATTAGCTCCTAATTGGACTTTGGATTCTTGCCTCTATGGAGAAATAAAGCAGCCCGGATACACGGGCACAACCAGGGATGCAGCATCCTTTGGGCTCCGGGTGCCTCTATGAAGCATCCCTGTCCCCACTCCTGCCCCGCGCCTCGTGCACCTTCCCCACAGCTCAGCACCGTGCTGGGGATGTCCCCAAAATCCACCCCCCCATGGGGACATTGGGGAGCAGTTGACTGCCAGGAGTCACTCGCCCGGAGCCAGATGAGCTCTTTCGCTTTGCTGAGAGACTCCCGGCCAAGGGAGCTGCATGATGCAGCAGCCGTGACTCAGTCCAGCAGCGGAGGGGAAGGAGAAGGAATAAATACACGGCCGGGGTCCTGCAGGGCTCCAGGAAGGGCCGGATGCTCCCCATGTGCAGCTGCTTCCTCCGGCGCTGGGGAGAGTGGGGCTGTTTGCAATGGGAGGAGGGGAACAACCAGGGTTCCCAGTCCTGCTGCCAAAAGGACCTTTCTGTGCTGGGGGAAACTGAGGCACGGGAAAAGGCTGCGGTAAGTGCCAGGGCTCTCGCATGACGGGTCAGTGCCCCTCACCACCTCCTGGTAGGGGTCCCCAGGATGGAGAGGGGCAGGGTGTAACTCAGCACCAGAAATTGCCACTCATTTGAGAGGAGGACATGGTGAATTGTGGCACCTCAGTGTCCCCGATGGGCAAATTGTGGCCGTTTAGGGCTGCATGGGACGGGGCCCTCCTGGCCCCACACTTTGTGGGTGCCTCTGCTCCATGAGTCACCCCGCATGAGGGGAAAAGCTGCATTTTGGTATCACAGGACTCTGAGGCCAAAACTTTGGGTCAGCCCAGGCCTCCCACAGCCACACAGCACAGGGGGGCTCCACAGACCCCTCGGTAAGGGGACACTTGGGTCTGACAGCACAGGGACCCCCAGCCCAGCACCCTCCTTCACCCCACCCTGGGTCCCCTTTCCCAACCCATGACACCAGTGAGGTGCTTACACCCAGCACCGCTCCGGATTGCACCCACAGAGACTTACGGGGTGCACAGCAGAGACATGGGGTGCACGGCAGAGACTTACGGGGTGCGCGGTGGCAGCAGCGTCGCTGTCTCGCTGGGGTGCTCGGCTCTGGCAACATCCCCAGGCCTGGCTGGACTCTGTGGTTTCTCGCTCGGCAAAGCCCCACCCCGAGTCCTCGCCTGCCTTCCCCAGAGGAGGAGCGAACGTGGTGTCCCCTGCCCCACGCCGAGAGCACTGGGTGAACCGGCCGGGCTGGTGGGACGGGGCGAAGGGATCCCCCAAAACTGGGCATCCCCCCCGGTACCAGCTGCCCTCACCCATATGACAGCTCTGATGCCAGCACCAGACCCCCAAGCAGGATCAGACCCCCCAGGGGCTCTCACCAAGCCCCCACACCCTAAAATCCCATGCAAACCTGCCATTTCAGTGGCACTGGGGTGAAAATGCGCCATGTGCCACACTGGGAGCCTGGGGACATGGAGCTGTCGTGTCTTTTCATCCCCATTTATTTTCCAGCCCGTGTGCCCAGACAACAGAAACCACCGGGGCTGCCCAAACCAGAACTGCACCCCCCAGCACCCCCAGCCAGGGCAGAGCCAACTGCCAGGATCCCCATGGGGACCCCACGGGGGCACCATGGCTTCCCCCACAGCTTCCTCACTGGAGCGGTGGCCATCGCGGCCCTGGCTGGGGACGAAGCCCATTCCACCCCCATGAGCCAACGTGGACCACGCAGGGTCCTTCCCATGGCCCCATTTCCCCATTTCTCCTCCACCTCCAAGCCTGGTTTCTCCCCCACCGCTTCCCTCCTCCACAACCCAGCAGGAACCAGCCCCAGCACCCACCATGAGTCACCCAACAGCACCGCTTGCACCCAGCTCAGGGTCAGATGTGCCTCCAAATCTGCCAACTCAGCAACTCACCCACAGCATCTGAACGGAGGGAAGGACCCTTCCCTTCCCCTCCGCTCTGCCCCATCCTGCCCATGTATCCACACCAAAGTGCCATTTCCCTCCTCTCCTCTCTGGCCCAGACCTCTCCTACCTCAGGAAAGGCCCCCACGTCTCTTCCCAGGCTCTGTCTTTCACAAATCCCCCACGCCACCATCCAGCACCAGCTGCTCGCTGTGGGTTCTGGTGGAACGGCCGCCTCCGTCACATCTGCGAGGACAAAGGTGGCGGCGGGGAGATAAGGTAGAGCAGGAAGCAGGCGATGGCGCCGGGGAGGAGAGGAAGAGACATCCACAGGCTCCCGGATCCGCTGGCTTTTGCTTTTCCCATGCTGTTTGATTTTTAAACGCTTACATTCTCATCATGGGGTCCCAGGGGCACCCGGCCTGCGTCGGACGGAGCAGGGGTGATGGGGATTGGCAGCGGGGCAGGGAGGGTGCAGCCCCGCAGAGCTGTGCTGGTCAATGGCACATGGGGAGGGAAGGATGTGGGGCTGCGTGGCTCACGTGGGACATCGCAACGGCCGCGGACGCCCCATGACACCCATCCCTGCGCAGGAAGGAACCGGGGCTTGGTCCTTCCTGCCCCCGTGGGCGGAAGGGGTGGGTGGGAGATGTGGGCCCCCCATGTGTGTGGGTGCAGAGGCAGCCCCACCACCGGAAAGTGTCCTTCAGGAACAGCCAGCACTGCCATGGGGGGCAGCAGG
>NW_010202322.1:3796-5011 GCF_000695765.1 Mesitornis unicolor
TGCCGGGCCCAAGCCAGCCCATCCCGTCACCCCCTGGGATATGGGGCAAAGCCCAAATGCTGCTTGGGGTCCTGGGCGAGGGCCCCACCATTCATCCACCCCTTATTCCTTATTGCTATTCCTATTCTTATTGCCTGGGGACCAGAGAGGGGGCTTAAACGAGGCTAAAAGGCACATTTTTGTCCCTCCCAACTAAATATCCTATTCTATTTTCTCTTGTTCTTGGAATAAACCGGAGAACAGCAAGAAGCTCCCGGTGCAAAGGGCATCTGGAGGTGGGCACACATGGGGAGGACCAGTCCCCCCCAGTTGGGGCTGGAGCCAAGCCAAGCGCTGGGATGGGACAGGCACAAGGGGACCCCCCGCAGGTACCGAGCACCCTCCCCGCAGCACCCAGCCCTGCCCCAGCACCCATCCCGACACCGGATCCCCAGCGAGGACAGGGGCAGGGTGAGGCCGGGGGTGGCCAAGCCTCCATAGCTCCCCAGGGGAAACCGGAGCCGGTCCGGATCCGCTTACAGCCCTGCATTATTCAGGTGCCCGAGCAGGACAAAGCAGAGGTGAAACAGGGCCCCACGCAGCAGGGAGAGCCGTGGGGCTCCGGCCACGGCGATGCTGATCTGGGGCTGTTCCCACACTACCAGGGATCCTTTTGAGTCACATCCTGTGGGGAGAAGTGATGATCTCACACCAAACCACAGCCTGGAGCCCTGGCAGGGACTGTGGAGACCACCTGTACCCAGCATCACCCTCTTAGAGCATGGAAAAGGGATTTTTTGGGAAGCAGCCTTCAAGAGAGGCTGGGCTTGGGGGACAGGGGGTGAAATCCCCTCTGGTTAGGGTTGAGGAGTCACTCACATCGCTGAGCGGCCTCACATGGGGTTCCCATGCTCCAGGTGAGGGAGGAAGGGGAAAACGCAGTGCCCTGCAGCCCTACAACGTGGGCAACCAACCTTCACAGTGTCCCTGCTGCCTCGCTGGCCTCACCACACGGATCACAACTGATCCCGATCCCTGCTGGGAGCCATCTCTGGAGCCATCGGGAGATTCGCTACGTGCACAGGAAAAGAATGAAAATCCTCCTTCTACGTTTTATACATTTCGGCCTTGAAAACGGGCTGGCTTTGGGTTAGGGGCATCTGTCCATGTTGAAATAACCCCATTTGAAACCAGGAAGGCTGCAGGCAGCAGGAAACCTCCCCTCCACCCCATTCC
>NW_010202322.1:5032-7425 GCF_000695765.1 Mesitornis unicolor
AGGGAGTCACAGGGCTGGACGCCTCTCGTCATCCGGAGCGGGTGCTGCAGGAGCACCTCTCGTATCCTGGACCTGCCACACACCGGATCAGGACCCTGCTGTTCCCACAAGTGTCTGAAACACAGCCCTGTGATTTGTTCTGTTTCTTCACAGGACCAAGAGCAAGGCCCAGGCTGCAGTTCCCCTCCCCTCGCAGGGCTCAGCTCTGCACAGAACAGGGCACAGCTTTAGGCAGACGCCAGCCCTGAGCTGGGAATGAAACATCTCTGCCTGCACCCCCCATGTCCGTATCTTGTGCATGGCACAAGCAGCAATTACCAGGCTCACGGTGCTGGCATCAACTGTTAGAAACACCTTTTCTTCCTAGGAGTAAGACATCTTTTCTTCCTAAGAGTTTTCCAAAGGGCTGGAGCAGCTCTGCTATGGGGACAGCTGAGAGAGTTGGGGTTGTTCAGCCTGGAGAAGAGAAGGCTCCAGGGAGACCTTAGAGCACCTGCCAGGACCTGAAAGGTGCCTGTAAGAAAGCTGGGGAAGAGCTGTTCACTGGGGCATGGAGTGATAGGATGAGGGGGAATGGTTTTAAACTGGAAAAGGGCAGATTTAGGTTGGATGTGAGGAAAAAGCTCTTCCCCATGAGGTGGTCGATCACTGCACAGGTTGCCCAGAGGTGGTGCAGGCCCCATCCCTGGAGATGTTCAAGGCCAGGCTTGCTGGGGCTGTGAGCAACCTGATGTGGTTCAAGATGTCCCTGCTCCCTGCAGGGTTGGGCTGGAGGAGCTGTGAAGGTCCCTTCCAACCCAGCACTTTCTGTGATTCCCCAGAGTTTAATTTCTAGAAACAAAAGACACCCAAGCACCTGCTCTTCCTCTCCTGCACCCAAGGCAGCCACAGCACAGCCCAGACTCCACCATTGCAGGAACCAGCATCATTTTCACAGTTACAGACATTTTCCTTGCCCTGTGCCGCCACTTTGACCAAAGCAGCTTCAAACCTTACCTGTTGGCATCAAGACGTGGTCTGCAGCAGTGGAAAGGGAAACTGCTTTTTCCCAAAAATCTCTGTTTGAAGTCAACATCACAGAGGCTCTATCACAGATCCACAGCTGGGTTAGGTGTCCTTGGTGGCGATTTACAGCGGCAGAGGCGCACACAAGAAACTCCCTACAAAAAGGTATTTGCATCTGAAATTCAAACTGAGAAGGCAGAAGCCCACTTCTCCTTCACTAAACATTAAAAATGGAAAAGAAACGCTCGGTTACCGCTGCTTGAGACAAGACCTGATGTGAAATAGGACTGAGATGCAAATAATCCACAGGCAGCAAAACTCAGCCCCAGGTTCCTACTTCTCTGAAAAGCACCTTCTGGTTTTAAAGCTTTAGTTCTTCTTTGCAAAGAGGCAACGTCAGCGTGAGAACTCAGAGCGTCTTTACATCCATGAAAGACTTTTTGCCTTACAAATCCTCTTTGAAATAATTCCTTTGTTTGATCATTTAGGCTTTTTTTTTCCTCTCCTTAAACTCCTACCTGTTGGGCTGTGAATTAGCATTTCTGTCCATCGCTGCTGCTTTGCTTACTGCTTTTCACACTGCGTTGG
Organism: Mesitornis unicolor; assembly: GCF_000695765.1. Classification (NCBI taxonomy): domain Eukaryota; kingdom Metazoa; phylum Chordata; class Aves; order Mesitornithiformes; family Mesitornithidae; genus Mesitornis; species Mesitornis unicolor. Next base: position 6,626 of record NW_010202322.1, read on the forward strand.
AACGCAATCGCGCCGCGGTCAAACAAACGTGGAGTTTGTTTGCAAATTGCTTCTGGAAAGCAAAACCTCCTGTTTCTTCCCGAAAAAAAAAAACCAAACCAGAAAACAGGACCACTTTGATTAGCACCAAAAGGATTTTTAAATGAACAGTTCCAGGGAGCTCCTTTCAAATCATAAAATGGGAGTTTTACATAAAAGTGTGTTTACAAACAGTTTCTGCTTTACACTCAGCTCTGCCATCACTGCCCAGAAGTTATATACATACAGACTAGCTCCGTAGCTTCAAATCACTTGCAAGGAGACTGCAGAATTTATTTAAGAAATAAAAATCGGATTTCCTGATTCCTAGAAATTCTCGTCCGCCTGCCGGCTCCTGCAGACTCAGGAGAGCGCTAAGCTTTTGGAGAGAAGGGGTACTGCGGGTGCCACCAATCCAGGAGCCGCACGCTGTGCACGGGGTCCAGCACGACCTGCACCCCTTGCTCGAGGCGCGGTTTCTTGCCATTGCGAAGTGGGGCGTCCTGGAACATCAGGCGCACGCGATGGTGCCTCATGTCTGTGCTCACGTTGATGGTGAACTGCAGACCAGGAGATGAGTCAGAAAACCAAAAGGATGAATAAACAAGAGTTTTTAACAGAACGTTAGATTTTTTAAAAAAATTCTTCTAAATTGTGGTAGTCTACGGTATTTCAGGTGCTGGCAGAGTTACACTCTGAGTCTACAGCACTGGATTCAAATTGGTTCTCTCTGTCAACCCCAAATAATAAACATAGAATCACAGAAAGTGCTGGGTTGGAAG
>NW_010202323.1:0-799 GCF_000695765.1 Mesitornis unicolor
GTGCTCCCCCCTGGGAGGCGGCAAGCGGGCAGCAGTCCCCCCCTCTCCACCCTCCCTGTCTGTGCAGCTCACTGCTGCCATCAGAAGGGCTGTGTCCATGGCACAGCCCCATCCGGCACCCCCCCACCCCCCCAAAACCCTTCCCAACCGTCCTTTGCTGGACTTGCTTTCAAAGCCAGAAAAAAAACCTACCCTGCCTTGGCTACCTGGTTAAAAAAAAACCACAACAAACCATCCCTCCAAGCCTCTGACCCCAACCACCACCACCGAGATACATCAGACTGCGCCCTGCCGTGTCTGTGCTCACGTGTGGGACACTGCAGAACAGCCATGGTGGGCTGGGGAGACGTGGGTTTAATGGGCAAGGTGGAGAAATGCACGGCCTTTGCCTCCTGCCAGCTACACTGGCCACCACCGAGATACATCAGACTGCGCCCTGCCGTGTCTGTGCTCACGTGTGGGACACTGCAGAACAGCCATGGTGGGCTGGGGAGACGTGGGTTTAATGGGCAAGGCGGAGAAATGCAGCCCCTCCTGCCTCAACCTCATGAGCAACTCTGTCATCTTGGGATGGGGAAGGGGAGACCCTAAGAGTAATAGTGCTTTAAAAAAATAAATTTAAAATAATTATTTCCCACCTCACAGGCTCCGTACTGGCCCTTGCTGTGGCCCCACACGTGACGCTGCAGCACAATACGCCTAGGGGAGACAGACCCCATGCTCTTCCTGGGACTCTCTGAGAGCTGAGGGTCAGTGCTGTGACCATTTCATCTCCAGACAGTGCCACAGAGGCAGGGGC